>NC_037673.1:17667268-17967268 GCF_003255815.1 Theropithecus gelada
TTTTTTTTTTTTTTTTTTTTTTGAGACTGAGTCTGGCTCTGTCGCCCAGGCTGGAGTGCGGTGGCCGGATCTCAGCTCACTGCAAGCTCCGCCTTCCGGGTTCACGCCATTCTCCTGCCTCAGCCTCCCGAGTAGCTGGGACCACAGGCGCCCGCCACTTCGCCCGGCTAGTTTTTGTATTTTTTAGTAGAGACGGGGTTTCACCGTGTTAGCCAGGGTGGTCTCGATCTCCTGACCTCGTGATCCGCCCGTCTCGGCCTCCCAAAGTGCTGGGATTACAGGCTTGAGCCACCGCGCCCGGCCAACTATTGACATTTTTAAAAAATTACAGAAAAAAGCTATGTATCTAAAAAAAAAAAAAACTTTGGAATGACTGTAAGACTAATGACAAACTACTAAGCTAGGTAATTATTGTACTCTAGTTGATAAAGTTATTTCTTACAGGTGTGACTTCACAATTATGAAAGCTCTGTACATGTCTATGAAGATTAAACAAATAAATGGAAGGTGGATGATGGGAGCTAGGTTTTTTACTGTTGAAATGGGGTTAACACATGTTAAATAAAACAGGCAGAAAGCCATTGTCCTGAGGCTGCCTCTGTACATTGAGTTCCAAATAACAAACCACAACCTAACTTAGGAGTATACATATTGTAACAGATACCCAGGTCTCAGCCAATCACAAGAAGTCAAGCTTCGGCCAATCACAGGCAGCCAACTGACCAGAGCACGTCCAAATAAGGCAACAGCAACCAATCAAGCTATCTCTGTGCTTTACTTCTGTGTTCAGCCTATAAACGCTCATTGCCAAAGCTGCAGAGCAGTGCGCTGAATTCTCTTCTGAAAACTCCCTGTTCCCCCAAGACTACTGAAATTAAAAAAGAAAAGAAAAAAAATATTATGTATTGGTATGTTTGGTTGTGTCCCCACCCAAAATCTAATCTTGAATTGTAGTCCCTATAATCCCAACGCGTCAAGGGAGGGACCAGGTGGAGGTAATTGGATCATGAGGGTGGTCTCCCTTAGGCTGTTCTTGTGATAGTAAGTGAGTCTCATGAGAACTGATGGTTTTATAAGCATCTGGCATTTCCTCTGCTTGCACTCACTCCATCCTCCTGCCCTGTGGAGAAGTTGCCTGCTTCTCCTTTGCCTTCTGCCATGATTGTCAGTTTTCTGCAGCCTCCCCAGCCATGTGGAACTGTGAGTCAATTAAACCTCTTTCCTTTATAAATTACCCAGTCTCAGGTATTTCTTCATAGCAGTGTGAGAATGGCCTAATACATGTATTCTAAAAAAAATTAACTTTGAAGATGACTGTAAGACTAATGACAAATTAAACTATTAAACTGTATATAAGCATTGTACTCTAGGGCCCAATTCATGAATTATTCCTTGCTCAGATATACTCTTTTACATTTAATTTGTCTAAAGCTTTTATGTTAACACACCTAAGCAGATGCAGAAAGCTAGAATGAACCTCATTTTTCTGGATTAACTTGGAAACATCAGTATGAATTCATGTTTAGCTTAATGTAGAGAGTGATGGCTATGTGAAGAAATAATTCTAAACACTGTGTATGCAAAGGTTGGCAAACACATATCTATTTCCTAGCTCTGCTCACCTAGGAGACCTAAGAGCAGTGGCATCCCACTAGCAATGAGTACAGCCAGCACCCAGGTAGTAGTTTTTAATGCCACTCACCAGTAAAAGGAACCAGGGTTTCTCGCAAAAATAGCTAATATTAGGGCTGGTTCTGAAATACACGTGATGAGCCAGGAGCATCTTCTAATGTCAGAAACTATGGAAGTGCTTTAAAAGTTGACATGGTATGTCAAAGAGATGCACGAGACAACTGAAAAAGTTTCCCACTGCCAAAGTATATAATATTATGTTAAATAATGTATAATAGATTGCAACCCAAAGTATAAATATGTGCCTGTAATCCCAGCTACTCGGGAAGCTGAGGCAGGAGAATCGCTTGAACCTTGGAGGTGGGGGCTGCAGTGAGCTGAGATGGAGCCGCTGCACTCCAGCCTGGGCGACAGCGTGAGACTCCGTCTCAAAACAAACAAACAAACAACCAAAACTGTACATAAATATCCATGATTGTATGCTGACACAAATAAATAATTAAATAAGTAAAGAAACGTAGAATAGATAAATCTATTATACAGAGAATTCCAAACAATCTATGTACCTGCTCCCTCCTCAAGGTAGTAGAGTGTAACTCTGTACTCCTTATGTGTCTGTGGGGCTACGTGTAGTGACCTGCTTCCGAAGAGTACAGAATGGGAATGGGGGAGTAACAAAGTAACTTTACAGTGGAGAAGGCTGTCAGTCTTGTCAGGTGATAAAGGTTTGTGGCATCAGGGTTAAGTTGTTAGCATAAACTCTTGATGTGTTGTGTTGCGAATGGCACTTTCATAACCTTAGGTTAGCTATGAGAAAATCTGCATCCAAATTCAAATTGAGGGACATTGTACAAAACACCCAACTAGTAAACCTCAAAACTCAAGGTCATATAAAACAAGAAAAGTGTAAGAAACTGTCACAGCTAAGAGGAGCCATAGGTGACATGATGACTCAATGCAGTGTGGGATCCTGGAATAGAAAAGAGACATTAGAGAAAAATTAGAAAATCTGATAATGCATGTTCTTTAGTTAATAATTATATATATTACTATATAGAGAGTTACTCAGAAAGCAGGACTTGACTGGTTAACAACCCCAAACTAAGAAGTACCTTTGGTGAGACAAAAGCCTCTTGTAGGCAGGAAGATGCGTGGTGGAGTGGGGTGGTCTGGATACCTGGACTGGGAGAAGAAAGGATGGAGGAACTAAAGTAGAGTTCTATTAGGGAATGTAGACTTTGCTCCAGCTGGGTGTGTAAAATTTTGAGAATGAATCAGCTACAAGGATGCAAAGCCAGAGTGCAATGCAAAAGCTCTTCATTGATGAGTGACTAAGAGCCATACAGCTGTGTAGGATTCGTCAGAGTCTCGCTTTCTGTTACTTTGGAATCCTGGAAAAACTAGAATCTCTACAGCTCAAAGTTAGTCTGGAAAGTCTGGGCAATGGAAACATGCTTTACATTGAGTTCTGAAGGTTAGAACATGTATGGATTGTTGCAGTTAAGCTATGTGGGGTCCTTGTAAATGAGAATTAGGCACAGATAAACAGGTGGTAATCAACTGGCTTGTTTGGCTAAAACAGCAGACAAGTCTGGCTATGACACTAGGAGAAATCAATTCGATTTGAATGTTGGGGAAATCAATGGAGATAAATTGTAAAATGGCCAGTGGTGTTTTTATATAAAGTTGATGAGTTTATATTCTATTATCAGAGAAATTATAAACGTGTTTTCCCTGGTGAATACGCGTTTCACTCTTTTTGTATATTTTTCTGTTACGTAAGGTACTTTAATTTAATACAAAGAGATTGTGATATTTTGAAATATTTTACTTGGTTTTCACACTGTTTCCTGACATATAGCTCCTAAAATCCTTGCCATCTTCAGTGGTATGTGTCTTTGATATGCTAATGAGGTGGCTTGTGGCTAGGATGGGGGCTAGTCACCCAAGACCAAGGCATGGTTAGAAGATTGGAACTTTCAACACCATCGCGCAACTTCCTTCGACCTTTAGGGAGGGGAGAGGGGCTGAAAGTTGAGTTGATCACCAATGGCCAATGATATAATCAGTTATGCCTGTGTAATGAAACCTCCATAAAAGCCCCATAGAGCAGGGTTTAGAGAGCTCTGGATTGCTGAACACGTGGAGCTTTCTAATGGAGGGTGTGTCCAGAGAGGGCACGGAAGCTCCAAGCTCCTTCTCGCATACCTTACCCTTTGCATTTCTTTCCTCTGGTTGTTCATCAATATCCTTTGTAATATTCTTTATTAATAAACCAGGAAAATGTAAGTAAGTGTTTCCGTGGATTCTGTGGGCCGTCTTGGCAAATTAATCAATTCAAGGAAAGGAGTTGTGGAAATCCTCAATTTATAGTCAGTCTTCAGGAGTTCCAGAGGCCCAAACTTGCCACTGGTGTCTCTAGTGTGGGCAGTTTTATGGGCCTGAGCCCTTAACTCGTGGGATCTGACACTATCTGCAGGTAGATAGTGTCGGAATTGGGTTGAATTAGGAGACACCCAGTTGGGGTCTGCTGAAAAACTGCTTGCTAGGGAGCTGATGTTACCAGCCCACAGTCACAGCTTGCTAGGGCAGGCAATTTTTGCTTCCCACCTCCACATTTTGGTGACCAGAGATGAAGCATTCTGTGTAAGACAGGAGGGTGAGAAAATCATTTTTTGTTTTTCCTATAACCTCACTCACCGTGGTCATTTCGTGGTTGATGTGGGCCAATTCAATTGTGTTAGTCTATTAGCAGGTCATAGACATAATGCCACATTCAGCCAAATGGTTATTCGTTGGCCAAGTAACCAATCAAATATGGTGAATGAATAACAGATACAATTTTGGGGAGATAATAAACATATCTCTTTGTGATCTCCAAATTTAAATTGTTAAAAATATCATACTTTAAAGGAAATTTGCATAATTTTGAATTAGTTAAGGACGTTTTCATCATTTTGAATGGCAGGCTCATAAATGGTCCTCAGTGATCCTGCGTCTTGGTATTCACGCCTTTGCATAATTCTCTTCCCTTAAGTGTGTGTTGTACATAGCGACTGACTCATTAATGAATAGAATATGGCAAAACTGATGCAATGTCACTTTCACAATTGGGTTACAGAATACCGTGTCTGTTGTTTCTGTCTCTGTCTCTCACCTCTTGCTCTGGAGGAAGCTAACTGCTGTATTGTGAATCGTTTGCAGAGAGGCTTATGTGATATGGAGCTGATGTTACTGGGCCACAGCCAGCCAGGACTGGAGGCCTACTGAGAGCTACGTGGATGAGCTTGGAATTAGGCCTTCTCCCTGTTGTGTCTTGACGTGATTTCAGCCATCATTGACCCCTTGATGGCAGCCTCATGAGAGATGCTGAGCCAGAGGTCACAATGAAGCTATGCCAGGAAGTCTGACCTTCAGAAACTGTGAAATTAAAACCTTTGTGTTAAGGTGGTAAATGTTGGGGTAATTAGTAATCAGTGTTACATGACTAATCCAGTCATATACATTCTATATTACATTAAAATCAAGTCACCAGATGAGCTTTTGCCTTTAAATAAGGAGGATAACATTAACATTCTGGGAAAATATCTTTCAGCTCTTTGAATACGTGTTAACAGAGTTACCTCTGTATATAGGACAGCTTTGAAACTAGACAACAGGATTGCTATTTCTGGAGGGGCACTGTGGCTCACGCCTGTAATCCCAGCACTTTGGGAGGCTGAGGCGGGTGGGTCACTTGAGGTCAGGAGTTCAAGACCAGCGTGGCCAATATGGTGAAACCCCATCTCTACTAAAAATACAAAAATTAGTCAGGTGTGTTGGTGCAATACAAAAATTAGTCAGGCATGATGGCGCAGTCTGCAATCACAGCTACTTGGGAGACTGAGACAGGAGCATTGCTTGAACCCAGGAGGCAGAGGTTGCAGTGAGCTGAGATTGCACCACTACACTTTACCTTGGGCGACACAGCGAGACTCTGTCTCAAAAAAAAAAAGAAGAAAAAAAAAAAAGAAAGAAAGAAACGATAACTATTTCTTTTACCTTTTCAGAATAATCAGCAGCATGTACTGTATTTCAAAGACAATTCCTTAACAGTTCCTTAAACAAATATGCATGAGTCATTCTATTGTGTTTTCAATACATTCTCCCCCCAGTTAGTGTCGACTCATCAGTCATTAAGAGGAAAAGAAAAACCTTTGACTTTAGGCATGAAATAGAACGGAAAGGAATATTTGGTTTTGCTTTCTAACTCCTCCTAAATGTGTCTACATTTTAACTCTTCAAGGGAGATAGGCTTGTTTTACATGTTTTTGTTAATGAAATGGAAAGGAGGAAAGCGATGGTTCTAGATAAAAAAGTAAAAGACCTCTGTCAAGGCTCAGGATAGGGGAGGGAAATAAAAATCGAATGGAATCTAAGAAAGTTCGTCCCACTTTAATTTCTCTGGTTATTCATTCATATCATGTTCAAAACTGCCCCCTACACTTTTCTGTACAAATGGGGTCCATTTACTGGACAGATATTTTTCTTTTTTATTCTCTTTGCTAATGTTCCTTATATGCACAGATCAAGCTTCACACCTTCTCACACTTAAACGTTGCTTCTTTTGGCGTGTGTTCTGTTTGCCTGCCATATGTAACCATACTTGCAACATTTCCAGACCCAGTTTAAAGTTTGAAATATATTCTCCCCTACACTTTGTATTTTTGCACCTTTGGAACTTGGCATAATTTTTCTCCATCAGAATCTGATTGATCTTCTTCTTTTTTTCTTTAGTTAGTTAATTTCAAAGAAGCATTGCTTCTACTTTTATCATTTTTGGCCCAACTCTGAGTTCAGAGAACATAAAAATGTAGCAGTGTATCAGACAAATATCTTTGTAGTGCTGTGGGGGCAATCCTAATAGACAGGTGCTTATGTTCATAGGACAGCTGGATTAGATCAGAACGTATTCGTTTAAGCTTTTCAACTGACTTTGTGTATTGAACCTTCCTATGCTAAGGAAGGAGGCTGTCTCAAATGACCTTTTACTAATATAAAAATGAAGGTTTGTCCAATGTGAGATCCGATTTATATTGTAATTCACAGAAGTATTATACTTGGAGATATTGTCCCAAAACTAAAATCATGCTTCCTAATTTATCTGATGACTCTCTACGGACGCAGGAAACTATTCTATAATAATTTATTTTGCTCACCATGTCACAGATGGACAAGTGTTTATGCAATTATTCCAGATTGAATCTTCTTTCTCCTGCTGGACACCTCCATTTTCTAAGATCAAGGTCAAGTTTTACTCCCTTCACAAATCCCTCTCTGATCACACCCACATTGATCTTAATGCATTAATTGTCTTTCTTACTTTAACTCTTAATTAGATATTCTTTTTTTTTAAATTTGAAATTCAGATAAATATCAATTTTATTAAGTATACAAGCATTTTTCAAATGTTGTATGGGAAATATTCATGCTAAAAACAACCTGCTATTTATCTGATAATTCAAATTTAACTTGGATTTCCACATTTTTTAATTTCCTGTCTGCCAAACCTGTCTCTACTGACATTAAATAGTCTTCTTCATACTGACCATGTGCTAGACACTGTTCTCTATGGACATTTCTTTATGAACAAAACCAGTTACATCTCTGTTCTTATGAAATCTCCATTTTAGTCTATGTTTAGGAGTGAGGTTGGGGAAGGGACATGAGGACATACAGTACAAAGCAATCTCCAACAGACCTACAGCTGAAGGTCCTGACTGTTAGAAGGAAAACTATCAAACAGGAAGGACACCTACACCAAAACCTAATAGATATTCTTAAATAGCTTGGAGTACTCTTCCTTCTCTCCATTGCCGGATAAACACATACTTGTTATTTAGGACTCATGGAGAACATCACCTTCCCCTTGCAGTCACTCCTGACAATTCTCACCCAGGAGAGCAGGTGTTTCCTCCACACTGTTCCCAGAGCATCACCTGTGTGTAAGAATACAGATGCATCCCTCCAGCTGATAATGTACCTCTCTCTACTTTCTCTCTCTCCCCATTGCAGAGTGAGCTCCTTTCCAGTAGGAGGTTCATCATGTTCCACTCTGTCTCACTGCCACCTATTCCTGTCTGGAAAATTAGGGAAACTCAACATATATTTGAGCTTTTTAAATTCGACATATATTTGAACTTAATAAATAAATGAACACAAAAGAATAAATAAATGAACATGTAAAGGAATAGATTATTGCAATTTGTGTGTATCAAATAATGACAGATGCATATAAATTAATTCATTATATGTATCAAGAAATCAGCTATGTGCATGAATTAATCCTTACATATATTAACTAGAAGCACCAAATCAATTACTAATACATATTCATTAATGGTTACATTCATATTTATTTCTTGCTGAATAAGTAGAAAAAATGAGTACGTAAGATACATGAACTCTCCTATTCAACTGAGGGAAGAGATTTTGTTTTATTCACATGTGACATTATTTATTTATTTATTTATTTATTTATTTATTTATTTATTTATTGAGACGGAGTCTCACTCTGTCGCCCAGGCTGGAGTGCAGTGGCTGGATCTCAGCTCACTGCAAGCTCCGCCTCCCAGGTTTACGCCATTCTCCTGCCTCGGCCTCCCGAGTAGCTGGGACTACAGGCGCCCGCCACCTCGCTCGGCTAGTTTTTTTTGTATTTTTTTTAGTAGAGACGGGGTTTCCCCGTGTTAGCCAGGATGGTCTCGATCTCCTGATCTCGTGATCCGCCCGTCTCGGCCTCCCAAAGTGCTGGGATTACAGGCTTCAGCCACCGCGCCCGGCCCACATGTGACATATTTTAACAAAACGTTTTTATTAGAAATACAATTTACTCAACTTTAAGAAAGTTAGAATTTAGGGAAGAAAATAAGGAAGATGTCACTTGGAGGACAAGCACCAATAAACCCAGTGTTTTAACCATAGCACTTGATATGTTTTCTTTACATATTTTTCATGTAGATATTGTCATGTCTTTTACTTTTGCATACTATCATTAGAATGGTTGCATAATACTCTATGTAATAGAGGGTCATAGCTCAACTTACTGAAATTCACCTTATATTCATATAAGAACCCAAATGAATGAAACAAAATGAGGTTTACTTAGCTTGCTGCTGCAAAGGAGAGCACTCACTGTTGGAACTGTGGAGGTTCGAGTAGGAGGATTTGCGGGATGGCTTATGAGAGGATTTAGCCTCATGCAGGGTGATTCTAACAGGGCTTACAGAGGAGAGGGCCATTTCTGACTTGGATGCTGTCAGAAAGCAGGGGCAGTTTAGAGACTGGTTATATTGGCAATTACTCTCTAGGAGGTGGGAGGATCAAAACAACACTGTGTTGTATCGGTAAATCATTGGAAGCCACTAGGGTTAGTACAAAGAGAGGGTTGTTTAGTTGTTTTGTGGTTGCAGAATGTCCTTGTTGCTATCTTGTTTCAGGCATGATGACAAACACATCATGCTTAGGTCATCATTGATATTTAGTGTATGTTTATTACAGCCTTCTCTTACTTCCCATTGCCAGGGCAAGTTTTCACTTTTTGAAACTACTTCTTACTGGATATTTAGTTTTCTTCATGTTTTCAATTTTATGATGTAATGCCTTATGTACCATTGTAAATATAGTTTCCTTCTAAAAAACAGAATCTCAGAGATGGCTATTAGTATCAGACATGTGGTCATTTTTCTTTGTTCTCTTTTACAACCATATTTTCCAGACAAATTGCTATATGTCACTGTTAACAGTCATATGTGATACTGTACCTCCATCATTACTGTGAATTGTACATTTTAAAAATGGATTATTTTAATAGGCAAAGATGGAATCTAATTTTTAACTTGAGTTTCCATAATTATTTGTGAGTTTGATTTCTTTTTTACCTCTGCGTTTGCTCTCTTTGGACTATCTCTTTATGTTGTTTGTTAATTGGGGCCTTGTGTTTCTTATTCATGTTAGCTCTTCCAGTAATTGAAAATACTTTTACAGTTTAGTCAAAAATTTTTTTTGCATATTAAAATTTTATGTAGTTCTGTAGGTCCATTTTTTCCCTTTGTGGTTTCTACCATGCCCTTCTTATTTTCATACATCCTTCCAATGGCCCAAGCTTGATTTTACTATTCAGTTTAACTCTTTAATCCATCTGAAATTATTTGGGGGTGAGGTGAGAAATGCAACTTTAAAATATTACTTTGAAAGATATGATCATATTCAATTTCTCAATAATTGCCTTATTCATTTTCTTATACTGAGTAGCATCTTTGGACAGACGGATATATTTGTTGATGCTAAAAGCGAATATTGGCTATTTTTGAAAACGGTGTTTGACTAGACAAAATCTGAAGTAATTTCTCCAGGGCAAAAATGTCAACTATTGGCAGAAATCATAGCAGATATTGTGAATAAATGGATGGATAAATAAGAAAGAAATGATTATGAGCATGCAGGAAAATGTTATGGCAACATATTTGAGCTGCATGATTCTCTATAAATTAGTGGATTTAAAATTTCGAAATGAGGTAATTGTGTTTTGCTTTAAGCTGTTAAATTTGGGATGTTACTCAAGAATACTCATATATTAGTTTACTATTTTCCCAAATAATTTTGGTTAAATGTTTATTTGAGAAACAAAGGCAACTTTCCGAAAGAAAATGTGTCAAAAATGTTTGAATCTGAATTTTTGTTGTATGTAATCTTGGTTTTAAGTCAGAGTCATAAAGTTCTATACACTGAGTATGATCTTATAATACCTATTGGAGGCTAGGTGTGGTGGCTCATGCCTCTAATCCCAGCATTTTGGGAGGCTGAGGTGGGAGGATTACCTAAGTCAGGAGTTCGAGACCAGCCTGGCCAACATGGTGAAACCCCCATCTGTACTAAAAATACAAAAAAATTAGCCAGGCATGGTGGCAGGTGCTTGTAATCCCGGCTACTGGGGAGGTTGAGGCAGGAGAATCGCTTGAACCTGGGAGGCAGAGGTTGCAGTGAGCTGAGATCATGCCACTGTACTCCAGCCTGGGCAACAGGAGTGAGACTCAGTCTCAAAAATCAATCAAACAAACAAACAAAAACACTCATAAAATAACTTAGAATATAATCCTTTTTCAGGTATTGTGTACTAACTTTTAGATCTGGTTGCAGTTTTGAGGCAAAAAGGAAATGTACTCAATAATAAAATATATATTTAAAACAGTTGATATTTGAGTTTAAATATTTTAATAATTAAGTATTGAGACTAGTAAATATTGAAGCCGAATGCCTTTAAGCATCTATACCAACACACGTGTCTATTTTATAAGTATCAATATGATTTCATACATTAAGCATATATGTATTCAAAAGCTACGATACTTTCAGAAATGTAAACAATTGCTTTTTGTGTGTGTGCTGAAGGCTTAACTCCACTAGGACTCTTGGTTCTGAAAACGACATGCTTTCCTCATTTATGACAATCTCACAGCATCAATTGTGTCCTGCAGCCATTGTGTTGCTCAGTGCTCTCCCTGTGATTAGCTTTCAGAGCACTTCATAAAACATTTTAATGCCACTATGTAGAAACAGATATACATTAATTCCATTTCCAAGGGCTTTTAAGAAATGCTGCTTTATTTTAGGTTGCAGCTAATTTTGAATTGTTACTTTTAGTAGAAGCTTAAAACATAGTTTTGTTTTTTAAATTAAAGATCAGGGTTTCAATGTTGCAATCCGGGAAAAAAAAATTGCAGTGTAACAGTGAAGCAGTTTCCTTTTTCTTTCTTTTGGTCATGGGGAGTGGGGAAATGCAGTCAACACTCCCTTTGCCATATGCTTCAACTTTCATGTCTGTTTTGCCATCATCTATTCCATTAACATTATGATTAATTGAAAGCTCACTAGAATTTCAAATATCTTGAAAACTAGCCAATGCCGGCTTTTTGGAGGCTACATTGAAAATAAATAACAATAAAAACAGGGTGATTTAGGCTTTTGAAGTCTTTAAAGAAACCATCACTATGATGTTTACTACTGCTGCGGAAAAGAGAATAACACTCCACATTTCTGGCATTGTAAAAGATAACACCACAACTGAAAGAAAGCTTCAATTTCTGGGAGTAGCATTAGGATACAGGACTCCTGCTGAGCCCACCAGTTCCTCGCTCTACACAGCTGCTTTCTCAGCTGGGGTTTTGAAATAAGCGCTGTGAGAAAAGACAGAAATGACCATGATGCATCTTCCTCACTATGAGAAAAAAGGTAATGTTTAATTAACGCTTCAGGCTTCTGGTTTCCAACTTATTCCTGTGTTTGTTTGTATGTTTTGCTTGGGATTTTTGTTATGCTCTCGTTCCTTTTCATGTCGTGGAATACAATGCCTAACTAAAAATGTCTTTGTGCTTGTACTTAGGTGAGAAGGATTCTGTACTTCTGGCTTCACTGAAATTAATAAGAGCAGTCTGCACATTTATACTCACAAGATATTAACATGGCTCATGCTCACTTAGGTCCGCTTGTGTGTAGCATAGTAAAAATGCTGCAAGTGAAAGAGCAGCATCTGACTTGTGAAAAATTCATGGATTTACTTTATCTATTGCCATCCTATAATATTGTACCATGATGTTAACAATGAGCTGTACTTTAAGGCTGGATTAAGTAGTAAGCAAAAAATTATTAAAGCAATAAACAATGCTTTAAATCGTCCAGCCATAAAGAATCATATCATCTCCATTTTAACTTGTTACAAATTGTACTTGGATTGCATAGATAAAAATTAATTAAAAACACATGAAGAATTCTATTCTTCATAGCTTTATTTAGTTCTGCTTCTTAGACAAAAACCCAGTGGAGTTTTTCATAGCATCCTTTTCATCTCGTTGAGAATACAATTGACTCTTGAACAACAAATGGGTTAGGGGCTCTGACCTCTATATAGTTGAGAGTCTGCATATAACTTTTTACTCGCCCAAAACTTAACTACTGATTGCTTACTGTTGAGTGGAAGCCCTACCGATAGCATAAACAGTCAACATATATATTATATGTGTTATGTATATTACATACCATACTCTTACAATAAAGCAAGCTAGAGAAAACAAAATGTTAAGAAAATCAGAAGGAAGAAATATATATTTTTTATTTATTAAGTGGAAGTGGATCATCATAAAGGTCTTCATCCTCGTTCCATCATAAAGGTCTTCATCCTCGTTCTCTTCATGTTGAGTAGGCTGAGAAGGAGGAAGAAGAGGAGGGTCTGGTCTTACTGTCTCAAGGGTGCAGAGGTGGAAAAAAATCCATGTATAAGTGGACATTCGCAGTTTGAATTTGTATTGTTTAAAGCCAGTGGTTATTTGTTTTACTAACCCAGAATCATCTGCATAAAAAGTGCTCCATAATGTGTGCATGTATAAGTGTAGACTTCACTCTGACCTGGGTATTATGAATTACCTCTGTGATTTTTATTAATTTTCTGGTTGGAAAGTTGAATACTTTTGAACTTCAATAATGCTCTTGGGAGTAAAGTTCAGAGGTTGGAGGCTTATTGGAAACATGCCAATTTAGTTTTATTTTAATGGTTTGAACTAAAATATTGATTGACAACACTTTAGTAATCACTCAGTATAAAAACTGGTCAGCAATGAATTTTACAAACATTCATTGTGTGTCAGGCTTTGGACTTGGCAAGGAAGACGAATAATAAGTATGTGGCTCTCACTCTCAAGATCCTTATAGTTTCATTCTTTGGCTCAGTAAGCGGTTTTCTGAGGAAGGATCTGATGTTTAACTATATTGCTGTACAACCTATGTTGCAGTAGGGTTTTGCTGAATGCATTGAATTACACTTCCAAGTAAAATAATATTTGCCTAGTAGGCAATTGGTCTTAACTGGATTAAGTTTTGCCTACTCATGCTACAACTATTTATTGAAGAACTATTTTGTATCAAGCACTGTTGTAAACACTACAGATATAGTAGAAATCAAGACAGAGTCTCTACCCTCGTGGAGTTTACATCCTAGCAGGGACTGGGGAGGAGGAGGTAGCATGCACTTTCACACTTTTTTTTAGTAGGATAATGAGGCAGAGGTGCCCTAGAAATTGAAGCTTCTGACTTGATCCTAAGCAATTAATATGGCCTACCTGCTTTCTAAACTGTACAGCACTGACCCAAAGGAAAATAAAGATCTTCTACAATACTTGTAAGTACTTTCCTAATACTTGCAAGTGATTTTAAAGTCAGACAACAAAAAACTTATAATATAACCCTTCCAATTTATGTGTTAAGAATAGTATACAAAAAATATTAACACTATTCATATAGGGTAGTGATTTTAAGTTTTGGTTCAGAAGTGGTTAAAATTTCTTAGCAAGAGTTTACCTGGAGCTTTCCCTTGACCTGACAATTGGCAAAACCCACAGGTTCTTTTGGTTTTTTTTAGATGGAGTCTAAAACCTGTCACCCAGGTTGGAATGCAGTGGCACCATCTTGGCTCACTGCAAGTTCTACCTCCTGAGTTCATGCCATTCTCCTGCCTTAGCCTCCTGAGTAGCTGGGACTACAGGCGCCCATCACCACTCCTGGCTCATTTTTTGTATATTCAGAAGAGACGGGATTTCACTGTATTAGCCAGGATGGTGTCGATCTCCTGACCTCGTGATCCACCTGCCTCAGCCTCCCAAAGTGCTGGGATTACAGACGTGAGCCACCGCATCCAGCCAACCCACAGGTTCTCAATGCCTGCTGAAATTGCTACACACTTTCTGTGGGTCTGCTTTGGTTACTAGTGACAATGTCCACCACAAAAAGAACTTGAAAAACATTTATATGTGGCTTTATATTACCTCTCTTTTTCATTTTGGATAATTCATATTTCCTGTTTTAAGATTGCAGTGGAATACATGTTTTCTATTTTCTTTATCTTTTTTTTTGGTTTGTTTCTTTCTTGATTTGTTTCTATTTTTTTCTGTCTATTTTCACATAGGCATCTAATGTTTTTGGCTCACACTAAAGTATTTTAAATCCATTTCTCCATTATCATTTCTGCCATAACAGTTGGAAAAAACTTAAGTTCTTATGTCCCCAGCCTCTTTTGCAGTGAGAGCAGCCATATGCTTTAGTTCTGGAAACTAAGACACAGCCCGAACTTGCTAAGAGCTCTAGGAAGGATTTTGCTTTTCCTCATGTCAGGGCATGTTATAAGGTATTACCTGATATAATCCCTGGCATGGCTCCTCCTTCCTTCTTTCTTGAAGGCAAATTGGAATGCTGAAAGCTACTACAGTCATCTTGCAACCAGGAAGCAAACATGAGAAATCCCAAGATAATTTCAGAAATTATCAGACCAGTGAACCAATGCTAGCTGCTTCCCTCAAGACGACTTGTTAAGCCAGAAAAAGTATCCAATATTTATTAAGCCACCCACTCTATATAGTGCTTCCTGTTATTTTCAGTTGGAAGCATTCCTAACGGATGATGCCACACACATAACATGCATAAACAATTGTTAGTAATTATTGAAAGTTGAGCATTAGGCTGTACATTAAAACACAACAATGAAGGCAAAATGCAATTCTCATCTTGAAGAAACTTATGGTGAACATTTTATAAGTTAAGCCAATAAGAATCAAAAGCCCTTCGGATATTAGTTGCAGGTCTGTAACTAATCTGGACTGCTATGTTTCTTACTGATTCTTGGCGTTTGTTTTCTCATACATAAAACAAGGGATTGCATTATTTCCCGGGTCTATTGCAGATATACATTTCCAAGTTTGTTTGAATAAAATGTATTTTAAATCCATGGATTTGTAACACTTCCTGTCAAATGGTATTTTAACATTTGTATTCCATAGATACTTTGGATGCAAAAGAAGCCTTTGCGCATTTCCTGTTCATGCTTAGGATTCTGTGCATACTACATTGAAAAAGCTAGGCTATGGGTTTGAGCATTTTGATATGCCATCCTAAAATTTAATTTACTTAGCATTCCAGAAGTTGAATTTATTTATTTACCTATGGAACAGCATAAATAGAATACTGGGAAATATCTTTCAGGAAGAATTTTCCCCAAGAAAATCCTACACAACTTCAGTAATTTTCTTCCCTTTTATGAGCACAAAATTCAGACAAAAATCTTTCCATTAATACAGAGGTATGGCTGATGCACTAAGCTTTCCAGCTTTTTTTGTGATATGACTGAACAAGTGTATGAAATTGCCAGAAAGTATTTTCATTGCTAGCAGGAAAGCTATGTTAAAATTGTGCTCAGGAGGCATAAAGGACAACAAATAAAGTGTTGCTATACTGTTTAAAAGATTATGAACGAACGTGAATTAATGGAAGAATTGATCATAAACAGCATGAATTTCAGTCTACTATATGTTTCCATCTCATTTTGCAATAACAAGGGGTTATGTGCACTGACCAAATGTCAGTTGCTCCAACCAAGTCTTGATATTTTTTTTGTCATGATATGTTGATGCTTAATTCTAAATTGTAATTTGGTTGGTGTTGGAAACTGAGGTGTATAAGGAACCCATCACTGGAAATAGAAACAAGGTAAAATATAAAAGAAAGAATTGATAGCTAGCACAGGAATTTAACACAGAAAATGGAAAAAAGCAAAGAAGAAAGAATGGCGTGTGCGTGTGTGTGCGCGCGCGCATGTGTGCACGTGTGCATAGGCAGACATGTAGAGTAATTAGGCAGGGAGAGTAAAAGTGCTTCAGTGTAGAGGTCGTGTCCTTTTTATGAGATGAGGAAATTATTTCTGGACAATTACCATTACTTCTTGTTTTCCAGAGTAATATGCAGTCCACGGGCTGGAGAGCCAATCTGGTACTTAAAAAGCAGAGATTCTTGCTTTCTTTGAAGCAGCGTAGTATCTCAGGGTGGTGGTTGAGTACCACAGAAACAGACATGCATGTTCTCTACATGCTGGAAGCAGTCATCCTGTTGCTAAGGAAACAGCCTCACTCAGCAAGGGTCACCTTTGGAAACAACTGCAAGACTTCAAAGCAGATCAATAGAGAAACACTGAGACCTGAGCTTCCTAGCTAATGCTGTCTCTATTTTAAATATCCTTTTCAACAAATGTTTACTTATGTGATTTCTGTTTGGTGGGCAGTAGCAAGGCAAAATTGAATGTGTAATAAATCGAGCCCAGTATTTTTCAGGCTCTGGCTCTTGGAGATCTGTGGTTTTTGATAGATGCTTTGAGTGTGGGATTGTGCAGGAACAGCAGGATGGAGATGGACTGATACCAGGTTTAAAAAGAGATGCTGCATTTATGACTTCATTCGAGGGAAAGGTTCCACTCATTAAAAAATGTAAATTCTTTACTCATACAAGCATACTGCATTACTCATTTGTTCACATTAGTGAGATTTTTAATTTCTGAAAACATCTTGTCATATCTTAGGCTTATGCACTTTTGTGTGTCACTAGAGAAGATTTCATTCATGTATTCATTTGTTCATTCATTTCTCAAATAGCTTTGATTTTCTACTGTTTCAGGTACTCTGGGGATAAGAAGTGAATAGAACATATTTAAGCTCTGGGGTACTCAATCTAAAGTAGAAAGCAGATATGGAAGAAAAAAAAAAAAAGCCCAAAGAAACAGTGGAATCACCTGCAGAGGGAACACAAAGAGATGCTTATGATTTTTTCCTGGGGAGGTGAGGGAAAGCATTTGGGGAAAGAAAATGCCTGATCTTATCCTTGAAGGATGGATTAGAATTGAACAGGGAATCTAGTCCTAGAAGTCCCAAGACAGAGACAATGGCAAATACTAAGTGCAGAGAGGTGAGAAAGAGATTCCATTTGGCTCTATTGATGAAGTTTAGGATATATGATGAAATGTGTTTGGACAGGAGGCCAGAAAATGAAACTGGGTCTGGATCATAAAAGTTCTTACTTAATATAAAAATAAGGATATCCTTTACTGTTAGTTTTTCAGATTTTTAAAATTTAATGTTATAATAAATAGAGCCTAGCTTGGTGTTATTCCTCCCTTACCCCTTTGACAATATAAAATTTGTTACATCTAAATGCTCTCAGATGCCTTCATGAACTGGAATTTCAGTGGCTATTTAACATCTAAATCAAGAATTGTAAAATTTAGTGATAAATTCTTGCTATTAACAATCACAAACATATTTGATTTATTAAAAGATGAATAATTGATTTTTATAACTGGAGTTAGGACAATTTCTACTTTCAAGGTAACTAGTAAAATTAAGTTGTTGGTTTCAACCATTTCTTGAAATCATATACTTTTTTTGGTAGAAAATTTTAGTGACAAATGCAGATAGCTATTCTATCTCCTAAAGTGTTATGAGCCACACTGAAATGCATCTTGTTAACTCTTCCTTTATAAGGGACAAGGATGAACCTTGTGTACAAGAAAATGTGGCGGGTTCCGACGTTTGGGAGCTATAGCTTGTTGGCATCATCTAAGTTAGCCACCTGTTCTAGCCTGCATTTGCTGAATAAATTAGATGCTCTTGGGAGAGTGTATGCAGCTGACTGGGTTGCCTTGTTACCAAGGCAACCATTTTTCTTCTGCTCTATGACTCTGAAAGGTTTCATAACTCATTAGTGCTCCTGTGGGCATCAACATGACAAAATTCCTTTCATTTCTTTTTTAAGTTCCTGGTCAAGATGATGAGATTAGTGACAATTAATAAATACTCTCACCATATTTTTTTATTCATACAGGATATTTTCCAAATGTTTGAAAAACTTAGGTCCAAACCTTAAAGGCACAAGCGTAACAGTTAAATGGAGGAATATGCACAATAATGAATAAAAAATGAAAAATATTTTCAATCTCAGATATTTTCAAAGATTGAAAATCATTTCAAAGTGGAGTTTATCTAAGGCAAAATATGTAAAAACATAGATTCTCTAAGACAGTGGATGAAAACTTATTTTTATAATGATTCCAGCTGTTATCTCTATCAGGCCTTTTTTACTCTGATACAGCACAAGAAAGAGCTCAATTTAGCAAAGCTGTTATCAGATCCATAAAGTCATTAATTCAGGGGCTCAGTGATCATTTTCAGAATGCCACAGGGCCCAAGGAGTCGTGGAGGGATGGCCCACCCTACACTACGGGAGCACCATCAGAAATCCATGCAGGTTTTTAATCCCCAAGTGACATTTAGACCTCAGGATATTTGTTTTCTTTTATTTTGTGATCCATATTTGCTGTTTTTCCTCTCTTCCTTTATATGTTTTCCCTTTTGATTTCATATCTTCATGCATTAGAATAAATCAGTTAGCCTCCCACACAGGTAAATTTCTTAAATAGTCACCTTGTACTAGGAATTCGACATATTGTTTCACTTGCTTCATTTCTAACGTCAACTCGATGAGATGGATATCATTTATCTCATTTTACAAGTGAGGAGACTGAGGCCGAAGGTAGCAGAGTTGGTGTTCAGATTGAGTTGCAGCTCATTCCAAAGCCCTGTTTTCCCGCTATGCAGTGGTGTCTCTAAAGTTCTATAATAATGATATATATCCTTTCTGAACATTGAAGTATTGGGGAGAAAAAAACCCAGATGATATTTTGAGACATTAAAATTAAGCCTCTAAGAGGGCTCTTGTTCTATTTATTTTTATTTACTTATTTTTCTGACAAGTACAATGCAACTCTAGGCTCTGCCAAATTCACTGTAGTGCTGAAGCTTTTGTACAGATTATGGGAATAGCTTTATCATACATGGCACTTTCTTTGACACTGGTTTTTATTATCCTTCTATAAGTACTAGAGAAACTGGTTGAAACTGAACCTTAAACTCCCATTTTGTACTGATCTTACTTGTTGTTTGCAGTTGAAGAATAACATCCTGCTGATATCCACTGCAGGACTGCTAGGACCTCTGTTAGAGATTAAGCTCATGTTTTGATTGCAGACAAACCTTAGTGCAATTAGATTTACCCTAGTTTCTTATTTTATAGTGATTCTGCATCCTGAGATTTCAAAGGTGGAACTGATATTTTCAAATACATAGTTCATTGATAGATACAGGAACATTTTAAGATATGATCACACCATGAATAGACAGTTTTTAAAAAGTACAATTAGCAGTGTCCAATAAAGCAGTGCAAATATTTTACATGGTGTGAATGCAGGGGGATTATGGTTTTTGTTAAGTACATTGTGATTGATCTCTGCTGTAAAGATTAACACTTCACTAGACATCATAAACATGCAGGAGGAGCACAAAGACGTTATTCTTCTAGAATACAGGGATTTGACAAAAGAAGAAAACACATACTTACATTGCTACAAGCGTGATGAATTTGCTTTTTTTCTCTCCTATTTCCAGCATCAATGTAATGTCTGAAAGTTAGAAGAATATGGCAATTATTTGCAATCTGAAAAATAATGTTATGCAAAGGCATTCTATTTGCATTTTGAGAAACACCTTTATTTTCATTATTTGCTTCTGCCATTCTCTTCCACATTTACCTAGATTAGATTAAAATACTACTTTTGTGCTCCAAATAGTGTTCTGGTGCCCTTGTTTATTCAGTGTGCTTTCAGCAACCATTTAATGGTCTCCCTTGTTTGAGGTACTCTGCTAAGGGCTGGGCACCCAGAGATGAACATGCAGTTCCTCTGTACCATGAGCTCAGCTTCGTTGGGGAGACATACAAGGCAGTCAGTGGTCTCCGTAGGTTAAGCATTGTCATGGAGTATAATGCACCTGTGGGTTGAAGGATTTATTAGAAAGTATTTTCAAATGAAGAGATTCTTCCAGCATCTACTTTCCCTCAATCTGAATCACCCTCAGTACTTTGTACTGCAGACCATTGTCCCTATTACTTGCCCCAAACATGCCCTGCCCTCAAAGAATGGCAATCCTCCCAGATGTCTGCTCATCTCTACTGAGTATTTCTGCAACACCTATGATTAAGTTGCATGATGACCATTAGAGGCCACAGCACCAATCAGGAGAGCAGCTTACAGGCATGAAGTCCACGGGCACTTCCCACCAACGTTGGAAAGCAACACATTCATGGGGTCAGGATTCATTCTGCTGTTGTTTTAAATCTAAATTTAAGTTCCTCTCTATTTTCACACAAAAGAAATCATATTAAATATATTGATCTCTAACTTGATTTGTTCTCAGATAATTTGAAGACCTTTTGGTGTACTCAAGTCACAAAGGATATTTGGTGGTGGACCTTGGACAATCCAAACCAAACCTCCAGGGAGAAGGCAACCAAGGCTGTTCTGGAGAGCCCAGAAGCAGCAAATCATTAAGTCATTTCCATGATGGACTCTACTCACACTACCTTTGCCTCTGATTGTCCCTGTTTACTTTATAAATTCCTAAGAGAGAGAATTTTTATCTAGGTTGGGCCACATGTCTCTGCACTAGACTCAGTCAACCATGGCAGAAGAGACGGGTAGAAGTGACCACTGGAAGCTTCATTATGAGCTCTCCAGCCACCCCAGCTTGTGCTCTGCAATTACACTGGCTTTCCCCCATTTCCTTGAAAGAAGCCAGTTTCTAAATAAAAGCAACTTGCCAGCACTGACTGTCAATTTGTTGTCTCAAGTTTGAACTACTAGGCAAGGCCTCTTTTCTAAACTTTATTTCTTCTTACTTTATGTTATCAGGATCACTATTTTTTTGTGTATATACATATATACACACACACACACATTTTTTGTGTGTATATATGTGTGTGTGTAAATATATACATATATACACAAAAAGTGATCCTGATAACAAAGTGTGTGTGTATATATAATATATACATAAATAATATATAATATATAATATATAAAAATATATATATATATAAAAATAGAGACAGGATCTCACTCTCACTATATTGACCAGCCTGGTTTTGAACTCATGAGCTCAAGCAATCCTTCCACCTATTTATATATTATATATAATATGTATACATCTATTAATATTAATATCTATAATATATATCTATTTTGTTATATATATAATATATAAATAGAGACAGGATCACACTCTCACTATGTTGCCCAGCCTGGTTTCGAACTCTTGAGCTCAAGCAATCCTCCTGCCTTGGTCTCTCAAAGCACTGGGATTACAGGCATGGGCCACTGAGCACAGCCCCAGGGCCACCAGGACCACCATTAACTTCTATTTCTACCCTTTTTTTGTTTTCTTTATGAGTAATATTGTTTTGCCATAAACTTCCATATGGCTTCACTGATCTTGATTTTATTAAAAAATGATTCCTGTCCTCTACAGGATTACATGAGCTACGGCTTTCCATATGGTGACTCTCCTACTATGGTGTTGTCTTCTGTGTGAGGAACTCTCAGTTACTTTTCTATTGGCTCTGGAGTGGGTCTTTACTAAGCTGAATTTTGATGGTAGAGGCATGAACAAATGAATGGAGGCAAAAGGAAGGAAATACTTTTAGGAGACACAGGAGTGCAGTATATGTGTGGATGTAAGGATAGCTGAGTCTGGAAAGGTAAGAACAGGCCATGAAGAATTTGAAAGCAATGAGAACCCCATGAAGAATTTTAAACAGAGGAATGACATCATTAGATAAGCATATCAGGAGGGAGGTTAGCTTGGTGTAAGACTTGGTGGTCATTGAAGGGCTAGTGAAATAACCTCAAGAAATATAAATAAAGTTGAAACCAAGGTAGTGGCAGTAAAGGTGGAAAGTGGAGAACAAAAATGTGAAATGTTTCGGAGGCAGAATTTATAGTACTGGTGCAGTAATGGGGGAGAGAGTTGAGGCCACTCTGAAGGCTTGGGGATGTTGATGCTGTGACTTTGGAATGGCTGAGTCAAGCAAATTAATTTAAGCCTTAATACTTACCATTTTTTTTTGTGTGTGGTAAAATCTCTCTTGGCAAGTTTTAAATTTACAATGCATTGCTATTCACTGTAGTCACCATGTTGTACAATAGATCTCCTGAAATACTCCTCTTATCCAACTGAAATTTTGTATCCTTTTCCCCAAATGTTCCTAATCTCCATCTTGCACCCCTAGCCCCTGGTAACCATCATTCTAATTTCTGCTTCTGTAAGTTTCATTTTTTAGATTCAACATATAAGTGAGATCTTGTAGTTTTTTTTTTTTTTTTTTTTTTTTGTGCCTAGCTTAGTTTACTTAGCATAATGTCCTCCAGGTTCATCCATGTTCCTGCAGAAAGCAGGTTCTCCTTTTTTAAGGCTGAATAATATTCCATTGTGTACGTACACTACATTTTCTTTAATCATTAATCCATTGATGGACACTTAGGTGGATTTCATATTGTGACTGTTGTGAATAATGCTGCAATGAGCATGACAGGGCAGATCTCTCTTCAAAAAACTGGTTTATTTTCTTTGAATATATACCCAGAAGTAGAATTGCTGGATCATGTGGTAATTTTATTTTTAATTTTTTGAGGAATTCCATGCTATTTAACACAATGGCTATGCTAATTTACATTCCTACCAACAGTGTGCGTAAGTTCCCTTTCCTCCACATCCTTGGCAATGCTTGTTATCTCATCTTTTTCACAATAACTATTCTAATAGGTTTGGGGTGATGTCTCATTGTCGTTTTAATTGGCATGTATCTGATGATTAGAGAGACTGAACATTTTTCCATTTATCTATAGACCATTTGTATGTCTTCTTTTGAAAAATGTCTTCAGGTTCTTTGCCCGTTTTTAAATTGGGTTGTTTGTTTCATCCTTATTGAGTCATTTGAGTTTCTTATATATGTTGAATATTAACCCATTACCACAAGTGTGTTTTGCAAAATTTCCCTCCCATTTCATAGGTTGTCTCTTCACTCTGTTTCCTTTGCTGTGCAGTAGCCTTTTAGTTTATTGCAATCCTATTTTTCTGTTTTTACTTTCGTTGCCTGTGCTTTTGAAGTTCTGTGAAATTCTTAACCTCACAATCTGATTGCCAATTCCTAACTGATGGGGCACTCAGGATTTCTAACCTCTTCCTTGTTTCTGACCTCTGGTAAGCACTGATAAATTAATACAGTCGTTATGAAAACATCTGAAATTTCAGCCTGTTAATTTAAGAGTTAACAAAATAGGAATAGTTGTTTCATTTTTTAGTGATAAAATGTTACATTTTTATTAAAATTTTAAAGAAAATATAGAAATATAAAATGAAGAAAATATAGAAATACATATTGGAAGATATAAAGTATCTCAAGATTATATGCCCTACCCAGTGATAATTATTGCTAACCTTTTATTATACATCTTTTGTTTTTCCTTTCCTTTTTTCCCCCCGGGCTTTTTAAATTTTAAAACATAGTCTTGCTCTGTCACTCAGGCTGGAATGCAGTGGTGCAATCATAGCTCACTGCAGCCTTGATCTCCTGGGCTCAAGTGATCCTCCCTCCTCAGCCTCCCATGTAGATGGGACCACAGTTGCTCTCCACCATACCTGGCCAATTTTACAAATTTTTAGTAGAGACAAGGTCTGGATAGGTTGCCAAGCTGGTCTCAAACTCCTGGCCTCAAGCGATCCTCCTGGCTCCACCTCCCAAAGTGTTGGATTTCAGGCATGAGCCACCACACTCAGTCTATTATATATTCTTTAATATTTAAATTGATGCCCTCTGGAGATTTTTCTGTTTACTCTTCATACTATCTAGTAAAAGCATTTTCATTTGACCGTAAAAATATAATCTACATCTTTTAATGTACACAATAGGTTAAGATTTTCATCATGCTCTTTGATGGTCACCTGATTTTCTCTTGGCTCTTCCATAATTTATGTAACTAATCTTCTCCTTATGGTCATTGAGTTATTTCCAATTTTTAAAATTATATATAACATTAGGATGGGTACATTTCTACTTCTACAAATATCTTTGCACATTTGCTGATTATTTCCGTAGCATGCGTTCTCAGATGTGAACTTTCTGGTCAAAAATAGGAATGTTAACATTGTAATGTATGTTGCCACATTTCTGCCATTAGTTTACAAGATTATTACTTTCTTCCTGTACTGTTGCCAAAAATTCTTTTAAAGTGTCTGCAATCTGATAGGCAATCAGAGTCTTACTATTGCCTGGCTCTCCAGGTCCTTATGCATATCTTGGGATCTTGTGCTGCAGCTGCCATGAATAACGAAGACTTCAGAAATCCATCATCTCTCTAAAGGGGATGTTCTTAGTATTGAAAAAATAATTTGGGTTTTACTGCTTAAATTAACTACTTAGTAGTCACTCTTTTTTTGTTTGTTTGTTTTGGAGATGGAGTCTTGCTCTGTTGCCCAGACTGGAGTGCAGTGGCATGATCTTGGCTCACTGCAACCTCTGCCTCCTAGACTCAAGTGATAATCCTGCCTCAGCCTCCTGAGTAGCTGGGATTACAGGCGTGTGCCACCACGCTTGGCTCATTTTTGTATTTTTAGTAGAGATGGGATTTCACCATGTCGGTTAGTCTGTTCTCGAACTCCTGGCCTTGTGAACCGCCCACCTTGGCCTCCCAAAGTGCTAGGATTACTGGCGTGAGCCACCATGCTGAGCCAGTAATCACTCTTTTATCACTGCTAGATGAACCCTTTCTTTAAGTGATACCTCTACTACTAAAATGGTTAGCAAGAATCTCTTCAAGGATATGAAATTCCTGCAAGAACCAATTTCCTCTTCCACTCTTGCCTTAGAGAGATATGTTTTTACAAGAAAACATCTAGTCCTCTTGTTTCAAATATATCAACAATATTTGTTTGTATTTGCTTTTTTTTTTCAGTAGGCAAATTGTTCATGTTTGGCCAGAACTGAATGGATAATATGTTCTATAACTCAGACAACCAGGGCAGAAGACTCTCCCCAAGTGATGATGGTAATAGTGCAAACTGATTCAAAAGCAGACTTCTTGGACAAGGCATGTGACCAGATTCTGTGGCTTAACTTCTGAACTCCAAAGGTTTACTCATACTTGGGGCCTTTCTTCCTTTTTGAATCACACTGACCAGCATTTTGTTGAGAGAACACACACAATGTGGGTAATGTTTCTGTCCCGTCTTTAGTTTTTGATATAGAGACTACTTTGCTGTAAAACTGAACTGTGTAACATTGATTAAGATTACTCAGGGGAACACTATATCACAGCAAATGGTTGAGGCAATTCTAAGACTATTGTATTTCATGGTTCCTTCCTTCTCATTCCGCTGGGGCTGACACCTGGCCACCTCTAGTCCCACTTCTATATCAAAGGTTTAATCATGCAGATACTTTCATGATCAATTTTTTTCCCACTTCTTCACCAGAATGTGAGTTATTTAAGGTCACAGAATCTTTGTAAATGATCTTAGTATTCCCCACACACCTATCCTGCCAAAGGATTTATTTAGGATTCAAGAGATACTGAATGAATTAACTTTTAACTATGAGTCATGCTTCTAAGGAGGAATGCAGACGTATCAAAGGTATAATAAATTCCTAAGCTTTTTCCCATTTTACTGCTACCAAGTTTATTCAGGCTACCTCTATTAGCTCACATCTCAAAGCTTTCCCAAGCAACATAGAAGAGATAAATGGCTAACCTTGGCAGTGATTACTCATGGTATTAATCTAGTTCACATCCGAGGAATTTAGTACTACTCAGAATGCATCTGGTGTCTAGTGATTCAAAGGTTGTCATTCTGCCTTTTATCTTGGGAGTGTTCTGGTTCTTTGCTCATGGTCTCACCGTGCCCTGATGCTGGTGGATTCCTTTGTTTAAAAGATTTGGTCTCTTCGATCTTTTGGAGGCAAATCTATAATGGCACTACGTGATGGAGTGCTCTTTGGAATATTGTCTAGGGGTGTCATTAAAAGGCACTCTTTACATTACTTGGAAAGTAATGTACCCAGCACCTCCTTAAATCATCTGTGTTTACAATCATTTTCCAAAAAAGTGGGTTAAGATGAGCTCTATCCTTATGACTATGCTGTCACTTTTGAACCAGGATGAGAAATCCATTTGATGGGACTATTCATGTTGGGATCTAGGACTATGAGCAGACCAAAAAAAAAAAAAAAATTTTTTTTGAAGTTTGGGTTTATTTTTGTTTTTCTGCATCTGATGGTATAGCTTTCTTTGGAATACTTACATTTCTAACAATTTCCTTGTCCTGAGTCAAATAACAATTATGGACAGATCTATTCTTCATCTTGAACTTCTGGAATTCTTAGCAAAGAGAAAATGTAGCAATTTATGACATTTGATTTACAGGAAACCTATTATTTAGGAAAGATGAGAGAACAATAAATGGAGGAAAATATTTTTCTGGACCAAATGCAGTATTTTTGAATTTTTAATCTGGTCATGGGTCCAAGTGAGTTTCCCAAACCTTACTGCACATTAGAAATCCCTGGGGTGTTTTAATAACAGTATTAATAAATGATAAATAAAAGCAAAGGTCTTATCTCAAGTACTCTGATTCAAATTTGGGGTTTGTGTCTGGTTGTTTTGATTTTTAAAGCCCTTAAATAATTCTAATATGCAACCTGATTTGAAACCACTGGTCTATGTAGCAACATCCCATGATATTCTGATATTGCCTTTAATATTTTCTTAACAAATTTTCATAGTTTTCTTAGTTGCTCACAGTGTTTGCAATATTCTTCTGGCATCTCTCAAACATCTTTCATGTTAAAATAAGAAAAAATATGCTTTTCATAAAGAAGAGCCTCCACTGTGGATATGTAATTTCTCTCACAATGTGTTTTTATGACGTGGAAGGAGCGTGGTTCAAGTATGCAGGGATGGCAATGATTGCTTTGGCTTGGGCTTCTCTGGTTTTATCAGTACTTTGTATCGGGGTCCTTATGTATTTTCAAACTTATCGTCGATCTGCTAATAAATTCAAATTGTTTTGTACCAGAAAATCCTGAATGATTTGCTTTCAGTCGGTTAGAAACAACTATTATGCCTCGCTGAGATGAGTTCTTCCTAACAGATGCTCTTCAAAGTAAATCACCTCTTGGGCAGCCCAGTCACTGTTTCCTTCTCTGTCACTGTTGGCACGCAGGTCTACAGGAAGGCCACATGACACTTCTACTCTGTAAAAATAAATGAGATAATAAGTGACAAGGTCTCCCGAAAACACCTTTTCAACTTTAGGGTCAATGAACTCTGATCTAAATAAACACTTTAACAGACCACCAAAAGTCAGACACAACAGCTAGAAGAATAGTCCTAATTTCTTCGGTAATTTTATTTGTTGCAGTTAATTAGAGCCACATAAAATTGTTATGCAGGGACATGGACTCCTAGCATGTGCACATACATACAGTATTTCATTAAAAATATACTACTGATGTCTAAGGCCCAGCACTGGCTGTCATAGGGACTATACACTTTCATCAGACATAATCTCTTAAGAAACTTACTATCTATCATCAGAGAGCTAAGGTAGGTACACAAAGATGTGAAATACAAGGTCACAGTGATAAGGACTATGAGACTGGTACACACTAAATCTTAGTATTTAGACAGAGTCTTTTCCACCAGCATGAGATGAGGAGAAGACAGTTTTTCAATGAGATCCTGGGAAAAATCATGAAGGTGAGACAACTTTGAATGCTATATTTGAAGAAATTAGGGCAGCTCTTGATAATTCTCTGTCTCATTCTGGCTCCCAAATTACTAAACCAAATACATTTTTCTTCCTAAATCATGATTGAGTGTATTAATTTGTCGCCATTTCTTCTGCCTCCTGGTCTAAGCTATCACCATTTTTCCACTGAACAACTAAAAAAGCCCCTTGACTCTTCTCCAAGTATCCATTCTTGGCCATTGCAATGACTGTCATCGATTAAAAATATATACATATACATATTTTAAATAATTGTAGGTTTACACACAGTTATAAGAAATACCATGAAGAGATCCTTTGTACTCTTAACCCAGCTTCCTTCAATAGTAATATCTTGCAAAACTATAGAACAATTTCAGTAGCAAGATATTGACATTGATACAATCCACCAATCCGGTTTAGATTTTTCCAGTTTGACTTCTGCTCCTGTGTGTGTGTGAACACCTGTTTGTGTGTGTGTGTGTACATGTGTGTATTTATTTATATACAGTTTTGTCACATATGTAGGCTTCTATATCTACCACCACAGTCAAAATACAGACCAGCCCCATTACCGCAATGATCCCTCTTTTTGTCTTTTTATAATTACCCACCTCTTTCCCATTACCTGCTTCTCCCCATCCCTAAACCCCAGCAACCACTAATCTGTCTTACCTTTCTATAATTTTTTTTATTTCAAGAAAATTATATAAATGGAATTATTTTGGAATTGGCTTTTATCATTTAGCATAATTTCCTTGAGATTCAATCAAGTAGTTGTGTGTCTCAATAGCTCACATTTTTAAATTGCTGACTAATATCCCATCATATTCCATGATATGGATACATCAGTTTGTTTAACCAGTCACCCATCGAGGGCCACTTGGGTTGTTTTCAGTTTTGAGGTCTTAAGAATAAATTGGCTATAAATGTTTATGTACAGGTTTTTGTGTGACTAAACTTTCCTATCTCTGGGATTAAATGCTCAAAAGTGCATTGTTTAGTATAGTAATTGCACAAATCATCTCGTATCAATACAATCTGATTGGGTCACTCTCTTTTTTAAATCCTTTCAATGACCTCCCATTACTCTTAGCATCAAGCCAGCAGGCCTAGAAAGCCTTGAAATACCTGGAGTCTGCTCTTCTTATCCAATGCCTCGCCCTTCCTCTTCCTCTGCTTCTCTTCTTCAGACACGTGGGTTTTCCTTCCATTTCTTAAATGTGCCGTGCTTTTATCCTACCATAGAGCTTTGGAACATACAGTTCACTCTTAGAATTTTTCACTTTTCCCTTCTCTATGCTGTTTAATTAAACTCTCTCTCTTCTTTCATATTTCAGCTCAAATCTCATCCTTGTGGGGGATATCTTCAATGCTACCAGATATCTCCCTCTATTACATGTCCTGATAACACTTTATTATTCCTTTCTGTAGCCAGAGTTTGTATGATGTACTTATTCTTGTGAATATTTGTTTCATGGCCATTTCTTTTTATTGGATCACTGCTCTGTGTATCTCACTGTTATTAGTGAAAACTCCTTGGTAGAACCTATGACTTGCTACTGACCAATAGAATATGACAAAGATGATGAGACACCACTTCTGTGATTCCGTTCCTGCAATTCCATGATTGTGTTACATCATTCTCACTTAGCAACCGAGACAGGGGGAGAAAGGGAAAAAGAGGGAGAGACAGAGAGAGAGAGAGAGAGAGAGAGAGAGAGAGAGAGGATTTGTCTTTCTGGCTTTTATGAAGTAAGCAACCCTGTTGAGACAGTGCATCTGACAAGGTACTGCAGGTGGCTTCTAGAAGCTGTGAGCAGGTTCCAGCTGATGGCCCCCCCCAAAAAAATGCTGGGGTCTTCAGTCATACATCCTTAAGGAAATGAATTCTGGCACAAACATGAGAGAGCTTTGAAGCAGATTCTAACCCAATTGAGTTTCCAGATGAAAATGGAGTCTAGACAAAACCTTTATCTCAGCCTTGTGAGATTCTGCACAGAGGACCCAGGTAAGCCGTGCCTAGACTCCTGATTTCTCCAAAATTGTGAGATAGAAGCTAACCCACTAGCTTCTGTTACAACACTGTAACCATGAGTTATGGTCAATGGCATGGGCACTAAAGTGTTACATATACTACCTTTGGGCTTTTCTCATAAAAACTTTCTGCAAGACCCTCCCCAACATTTTCCCCAGGTTATTAGCCTGATTTTGAGCAGGGATTCAAGTACAGTAGACTGTAGGGACTCTGGGCTGTTAATCATTGCATGGGCAGTTCCCTACGGAATGTCTGAAATTATTTATTATAATGTATCACTATGAATTTGATGATTTCTTATTAAATTAGCTGATATTATTTAGTTTAGCCAAAACCCTGTATTCTTGAAATATAGAAATAATACGTGACAGCAGGATCAGGGCTTAATACCTTAACAATGAAAGCTGGAAAAATATCAGAAGGTAGGATGACAAAACAACAGGATTATCTTTAAAAATCTCCCTAATGTCTAAAGGAATGAAACTTAGACTGTTCTTATTCTATTACTAGGTCACTTAGTAATAATTCATACAAAAATTGCTGGTTTTGACACCTTTGAAACATTTTTCCTTGGAAATAACTTCAGGTCATGAAGATAAATTTGCCTGACCTTCAGAGTGCCCTTCTTGGGAATGTTTCTCTTCTTTGCTGGTTCTACCCTATTTTTACAAATAATGAGAAACATCAGGTAAGCTAGCCAATAGACCATTGCCTTTCACATTCACTCTCAAACCACTAAGCAGAACAAGTGGTTCCTTTTGTAGCCTCATCAGTGCTTTCTATAACATAAGCTCCCATCCTTATATATAGCAAAGACAGTCTCTTTGTTTCAGCTGTTTGCTTTCTAATTGCATTGACTTCTTCGGCCAATTTAGCAATCACTGCACTAACAGAATATTTCCATGCAACCCAAAACAATGTCATAAACTGCAAAAGACAAAGTAAAACTACAATGACAAAGGAATTGATGATTTTTTTTTTAATTGTAGGAGATGTACTTTACATCAGATTATTAGAACACTAATGTGATGGTTGGTCTGCAACTGATTAGACTTGCTATGAATTTTTTTACCCTGTCATCCAGTTCATAGTTCTTATGCTCTCTATCTCAAATTTAGTCATCTTAAAATACACTAAGCTTTCTTTTTTTTTTTGAGACGGAATCTCACTGTGTCGCCCAGGCTGGAGTGTAATGGCGTGATCTCGGCTCACTGCAACCTCTCACTCCCAGGTTAAAGTGATTCTCCTGCCTCAGCCTCCTGAGTAGCTGGGATTATAGGCGCGTGCCACCATGCCTGGCTAATTTTTGTATTTTTAGTAGAGACAGGGTTTCACCTTGTTGGTCAGGCTGGTCTTGAACTCCTGACCTTGTGATCCGCCTGCCTCAGCTTCCCAAAGTGCTGGGATTACAGGCATGAGCCACTGTGCCTGGCAAAATCCACTAAACTTTTGCATAATAAAGCTCATGGCACTGATGTCCATGGGGGTACCTTTTTCCCTCACATCCACCATTATATCATCTCAAGGGATAACATTTCCTGCAAGCCAACTTTCTTGCAAGTCAATATGTATTGTTGACTTAATCTGAATTACTGCTTATATATTTTGATGGGCCAATTCTGTTTCCTTAATGGTAAAAAGTTTGTTGTTATACAGTTTGATGATTTAATACTTTATTGACATTAAGTAATTTTAATAATATGGAGATATCTTTCCAATGTTATAATGATGGATTATTCTTACAACAAAAATACATGGCTAATTTGTTTTTTTAAATAAAGACCAATAAAATAAAGTCTAAAATAAACAAGAAGTCTATTATGAAATGATGAAGAGATTTATTAGCTTTCATTATGGTCCCAAAATGTGGTCTAATTAACAGCACTAAACTGAGTCAATGCTAAAGTCATAGGGACTAAAATAGAATAAACAAACAAACAAATAAATAAATGATTATGCTGTTTCTTGGCATCAATTATGCCATATATGTGTGTGTGTGTGTATATATATATATATATATATATATACACACACACACACACATATATATATTTCAAATCCATTTGGACTCTGTCCCCAAAATTATTTTATGTTGAATGAAATCTAAACTCATTCTTTAAAAATTAAGACATTTCCACTGACCCCACAGAAATACACACACACATATACAAACAGTGACTATTATGAACACCTCTGTGCACACAAACTAGAAAATGTAGAAGAAATGGATAAATTCCTGGACACACGCAACCTCTGAAGACTGAGCCAGGAAGAAATTGAATCCCTGAACTCAGCAATGAGTTCTCAAATTGAATGAGTAATAAAAAGCCCACCAACCAGCAAAATCCCAAGACCAGATGGATTTACAGCCAAATTCTACCAGAGGTATAAAGAAGAGCTGGTACCAATCCTGCTGAAACTCTTCCAAAAAAACTGAGGAAGAAGGACTTCTCATCGCCTCATTCTATGAGGCTAGCGTCATCCTGATAACAAAACCTGGCAGAGACACAACAAAAAAAGAAAACTTCAGGCCAATATATTTAATGAACATAGATAAAAATTCCTCAACAAAATGCAAGCAAACTGAATCCAGCAGCACATAAAAAAGCTAATCAACTACAATCAAGTAGGCTTTATCCCCAGAATATGAGGTTGGTTCAACATATGCAAATCAATAAATGTGATTCATTATATCAACAGAGCTAAGGACAAAAACTACAATTACTCAATAGATACAGAAAGGCTTTCAATAAAATTCAACATTCCTTCATGTTGGAAACCCTTCACAAACTATACACTGAAAGAACATATTTCAAAATAATAAGAGTCATCTATGACAGACCCACAGCCAACATTATACTGAAAGGAGAAAAACTGGAAACATTCCCCTTGAAAACTGGCACAAGACAAGGTTGCCCTCTCTCATCACTCCTATTCAACATGATATTGAAAATCTTAGCCAGAGAAATCAGGCAAGAGAAAGAAAGAATGGGCATCCAAATAAAAGAAGTCAGAGTATCCCTGTTTGCAGACAACATGATTCTATATCTAGAAAACTCCATAGTCTCTGCCCCAAAGCTCTTTGGGCTGATAAACAACTTCAGTAAGTTTCAGAGTACAAAATCTACATGAAAAATCTGTAGCATTTCTATACCTCAACAACATCCAAATAGGCAAATCAGGAACACAATCTAATTCATAATTACCACAAAAAGAATAAAATACCTAGGAATACAGCTAACAAGGGAGGTGAAAGATCTCTACAACAAGAATTACAAAACACTGCTGAAAGAAATCAGAGATGACACAAACAAGTAGAAAAACATTCCATGCTCATGGATAGGAAGAATCAATACTGTTAAAATGGTCTTACTGCCCAAAGCAAATGACAGATTCAATGCTATTCCTATTAAACTACCAATGACATTGTATTAGTCTGTTCTCACACTAGTAGGAAGAAATACCCAAGACTGGGTAATTTTTAAAGGAAAGAGATTTAATTGACTCATAGTTCTACATTGCTGGGGAGGCCCCACGAAACTTACGATCATGGTGGAAGTCAAAGGAGAAGCAGGCACGTTCTTCACAAGGTGGCAGAATGGAAAAATGCTGAGTGAAGGGGGATGAGCCCCTTATAAAGCCATCAGATCTCATGAGAACCTCATTCACTGGTCCCACCCTTGACACGTGGGGATTATGGGATTATGGGAATTACAATTTAAGATGAGATTTGGATGGGGAGACAAAGACTAACCATATTGAACGTTCTTCACAGAATTAGAAAAAAAAATATTTTAAAATTCATATGGAACCAAAAAAGAGCTGAATAGCCGAGGCAATTCTAAGCAAAAAGAAAAAAGCCAAAAGCATCATTTTATTCTACTTCCAATCCTACTATAGGGATACAGTAACCAAAACATCAAGGTATTGGTACAGAAATAGACACATAGACTGATGGAACAGAATACAGAACCAGAAATGAAGCCACACACTTACAACCATCTGAATTTGGACAAAGCTGACACAAACAAGCAATGAAAAAAGGACTCCTCATTCAATAAATGGTGCTGGGATAACTTGCTAGTCATATGCAGAAGACTGAAACTAGACCCCTACCTTACGCCACATACAAAAATCAACTTAAGATGGATTAAAGACTTAAATGTAAAACCTAAAACTATAAAAACTCTGGAAAATAACCAAGGAAATATCATTATGGACACAGGACTTGGCAAAGATTTCATGATGAAGACACCAAAAGCAAACAACAAAACCAAAAATTGAAAAATGGGATCTAATTAAAAGAAACAGATAATCAACAGAATAAGCAGACAAACTACAGAATGAGAGAAAATATGTGTAAGCTATGCATCTGACAATGGCCCAGTATCCAGAACCTATAAGAAACTGAAACAATTTTACAGACGAGAAAGAAATAATCCCATTAAAAAGTGGGCAAAAGGCTGGGCCAGGCTCGGTGGCTGAAGCCTGTAATCCCAGCACTTTGGGAGGCTGAGGCGGGAGGTTCACAAGGTCAGGAGTTTGAGACCAGCCTGGTCAATATGGTGAAACCCCATCTCTACTAAAGATACAAAAATTAGCCAGGCATGGTGGCAGGTGCCTGTAGTCCCAGCTATTCGGGAGGCTGAGGCGGGAGAATCGCTTGAACCTGGGAGGCGGAGGTTTCAGTGAGCCAAGATCATGCCATCGCACTCCAGCCTGGGAGACAGGCAAGATTCCATCTCAAAAAAAAAAAAAAAAAAAAAAAAGAAAAAAAAAAAGTGGGCAAAGGACACGAACAGACACTTCTCAAAAGAATACATTCATGCAGCCAACAAACATGAAAAAATGCTCAACATCATTGATCATTAGAGAAATGCAAATCAAAAGCACAATGAGATACCATCTCATACCAGTCAGAATGGCTATTACTAAAAAGTCAACAAATAACCCATGCTGGTGGGGCTGTGGAGAAAAGGGAATGCTTCTACACTGCTGGTGGTAATGTAAGTGTGTTCAGCTACTGTGGAAAGCAATGTGACAATTCCTCAAAGAACTTAAAACAGAATTACCATCAGACCCAGCAATCTCATTACTGGGTATATACCCACAGGAATAGAAACTGCTCTTCCATAAAGATACATGGATGTGTGTATTAATTGCAACACTATTTACAATAGCAAAAACATGGAATCAACCTAAATGCCCATCAGTGACAGACTGGATAAAGAAAATGTTACATACATCATGAAATACTATGCAACTGTGAAAAGGATGAGATCACGTCCTTTGCAGCAACATGGTTGGAGCCGGAGGCCATCATCCTAAGCAAGGTAACACAGAAAAATAAATACCACATGTTCGCATTTGTAAGTGGGAGCTAAACAACAAGGACACATGGGTACTAGAAGGGGAACAGCAGACACTGGGGCCCACTTGAAGGTGGAGGGTGGGAGGAGGGAGAGGATCACAAAAAAATACCTATCAGGTAATGTGCTTATTACCCAGGTGATGAAATTATCTCACACCAAACCCCCATGACACCCGGCTTACCTATATAACAGCTTTGAATATGTGCCCCTGAAAATAAAATAAAAGTTAAAATAAAAGGACTAACCAAAAAAAGGTTTGCTGTTTTTTTTTTTTTCAGTTTTACCTCTTAGCTTTTTTGTTTTTCAACTTTCCTAGTTTACTTTGTATTCTTTCTGATTTCTGCATTAAGAAGAGATTAGAGCAAGTGATTTCAATGTTCTTTTCATTCTGGGAATTAGGCAAAGGATCTCAGAATTATCTGCAAATAGAAAAAGTTAGACAATGGTATATTTGACTTTCATTTAAAATCTGCAAACTGATAAAACAAAAAAAAAGTCATATTTAAGAAAGAACTTATAGTGTGAATTCTTCGTATTGCTAACTGTGATTTTTAAAAGCAGCATTCTTTTTATGAGATTCAGGCTTTCAATGAAAACAAAACTTCTTTCGCCATTTAAATTATCTAGAGTAGGATATTTAATTATTATTTTTCGATGCATAAGACCTTTGGAAAGGTAAACACGATTAACTCTAGCAAAGAACAGTGAGAAAAAGACAAATTTAATCTCTAAGTAATAGACAATTTATTATGCTTTCCAGAGAATTGTTCTGTACATTAATATAAAAAAGCATAATTTAATTTGCATGCCTTGCTGAATTTCCAAGGCACTGATGCTGGATCATCAAAGGAACAAGAATATATGTATGCAAAGAATTAATCTGAGGCTCAGCAGTTCTAATATATACACACTGAAATAAAAATTTTTTGCTACCAACGGAGGTTTTCAGATCTGAGAACCTACTTCCTTTGAAATATCATGAAAAATCCCATTTTTCATTAATTCCTTGCTTCATTCATTAAGCTAAGACGTATTATATACCTACCATTCACCTGACACTGGGCTAGGTACAGAGATGCATTAATAAGCAAAAAGGTAAGGTTTCAAGCAAATAGTGTGGCAGAAGAGTATTAAGTGTGTCGTTTCATATTGATGAAAGTGCTCAGAAGGAAAGGCCCACGACTCTGTGAGTTATAACAAAGGCATGGTTTAGGCTAGGGGGTTCCATGCAGGTATCTTGAGGAAGTGAAGCTTTAGGTTGGATCTGAAAGGCAAATTGAAATTAAGAGGGGAAATGAGGGGAGGAGCCAGTCAGAAGGAGCGCTCAGGCAAGGGCAGAGCACATGCAAGGCCCAGGGAGGAGAAAATATGTCACAAACAAGACACAAAGAAAGCAATTGTATGGTTGGAATGTCAAGACAAAATGGAGAGTCCGGTGGGTTGGAGGTGGAAATGTACTCAGGAACAGGACCAAGCATCACAAACCATTTCAATGACTTCTGCCAATTGAACCCATTTTTCTTATTGCAAGTTAGTATCAACATTGTATGTGAGTACGAATAATTAATATTGGAACAAAAGACAGCAAATATAATGGAAATTTGGAAAATAGGAACTTAAGTATAATGTGAAATATCACAGGAAGTAAATGGAATATATTTTACCAACTAAGTTTCCAACATAATATTCCATGATGATTTTTCATCTAATAAAAATTTTGGTGATTTGGAAGAGGAGATAGGATCTCTGTGTCAGAAATGCTTCTGGCTGTAAAAAACAGAACTCCTGATTAACAGTGCCTTAAACCATATGGACATTTACTGTTTACCTAACAAGAAATGTAGAAATAATTTTTTGAAATCACCAAGAATAAAATCCTGTTACATTTCTTTCCTACCAGGCCTAATGTCTTGACCTCTCATGGTTATGAGATGGTTGATATACCTCCAGAGAAAAAGAAAAATAAGGGCAAACCTATGTTCAAAGCAGAAAGAAAGGAGAAGAGGGAGTGCGAATTATGATTTTCTACCTATAATTTTAATCAGGAAAGCAAAATACTTTCCCAACAAATCAAAGGCAATCCTTCACTTATGTCTCAATGGCCGGAAAACAATAATATTTCCACTACTCCTACCTGGAAGGGAGCTGTGAACATGAGAATTTGGCATGTCTCAGACCTTCAGTAGAAAGCAGAAAAGCAGAGGCGGTACTGCCTGGTTATTCAATCCACAGTGCAAATGCCTGAAAGACTGGGTTATGACAACACTTGCCCTGGAAACCAAGACAGGCAACGTTTATTTTGGACAAAATTATGCACCAGGCTTCTGTTTCTCCATTTGGGGTTTTGTGAATATTCTACAATAATTTCTTGGTTTTCTGTTTTGATTTTTATGATCGCAGAGAAAAACTTGATGTTGGATCATACAATCATGTTGGATCACATGGGTGACTGGACTAGAACCTACCCCTATATTTGCTTGATGTTTAGATCACATTGACATCAATAGTACATCTTTGATGGTGATCAGCTAATGAAAAGATAGTAGAACATGATAAAGAAAGTACACCATTTTTGCCAGGCATGGTGGCTCACGCCTGTAATCCCAGCACTTTGGGAGGCTGAGGCGGGCAGATCACGAGATCAGGAGTTTGAGACCAGCCTGACCAACGTGATGAAACCCTGTCTCTACTAAAAATACAAAAAAGTTAGCCAGGCATGGTGGCATATGCCTGTAATCCCAGCTACTCAGGAGGCTGAGGCAGGAGAATTGCTTGAACCTGGGAGGCAGAGGTTGCAGTGAACCGAATAGTGCCACTGCACTGCAGCCTGGGTGACAGAAGGAGACTCTGTCTCAAAAAAAAAGAAAAAAAGAAAAAGTACACCATTCTTTCCCAGGAGTGAAGTCCAAATGATATCATGAAGCACTGTGCAAATAAAGGTTTCACGTGAGTTTGAGTAGAGAAAAGTGGTAAGTGAATTGAGTTACCAGATGGCACACAGTAGCACAGGCATGCTAAATGCTTTCAAAACCATGATGTGGCAGTCAGTATGATATTCAAATTTCAAATAGATTAAGATTCAGCATGTCAAGATGATTCATCATATTAAATTAAAAATATTAATTTTAATTTTATTGGAGTAATAGTTTGGTTTATAATTTGCAAATTTGTTTCTTACAGCTAAGTCCTGTGAGCATAAGATGTTTATACCTATTTTTATATTTATAAGCATTGAAGAATATAGTGAAAGTAATACAAGTCAACACTGAATATATGAGTTAGTATTTTTTTCTTAAAAAGATTCTGTTCAAATTTTAGCAACATTGTATTAGAAGGTCCTTCAAGTTAGTCATGGAAGACCCTAAAATTACCCTTGCCTGCCCCCATGTCAAGAGTAATTAAAAACGTCTATTTCTGCCTTACTCTGTCTTTTGCTAGTCCACGTTTTAAAAAGCAATGAATATACTCTTCCTGTGTGTCATTTAGGCTTTGCCCAGGTATTTCATACTCCAACTCAAGAAACAGATCAAAAGACAGAAGTTTCTGAGTAGCGTCTGCTGGAGTCTTTTATTCAGTGTATACAATGAAGTGTTTACATTAGAGTTTTAAAGCTGGTAGTATTTATTAATAATTTGCTGAGGAAAAGTATTGGTGTTTATGCAGGAAGAGTTGTAAAGAAAACTTGATGAATCTCTAATAGAAATCTAATGGATTTGTTCAAACAGAACTTTGCTTTTTCCTCATAGTAGGCAATAACCCATTTTCATGGAACAGCACAGTCAAGAGAAGTTTTAGAGACCATAATGTTGTCTCCAGGAAACAGACTTCTAGAGGTTAAGTGCCCTGTGAAGGACATTTCATAAGCTTATAGAAATATAAGGATTGAGACCTGGATATCCAGAAGATTATGGGTCTTTTTCCTAGTATCATATGCCTAAAAAAAGGAACTATCTATTTGGGGTGGAAGTGGGGAGTGAAAACATTTGTATTAAAAACTGGTTCACTGAGCAGTGGCCTATGCCTGTCTTGCACACGCTCTCATTGCCGTATTATTAAATAAGTCAACACCATACTCACAAATTGTGATAAAGGCTATCAATAGATCAATCTGAAGTGTGCATTTAGGAAAAGTGATCCTCCAGTAAGCGCCCATCCTTTGTCATAAAGAAAACAGTATTAACGATCATGACTGCTTAAAGCCTCTTACGAAAATCTCTAAAGTTGATTCCACAATAAAATATTTACCAGAAAATATTCAATTATTAAAAAAAAGGCAGTCAGTACACACAGGAGATTGGTCAATGTTTAGTCTTTAAACAAATGGATGAGGGCTTCAATTACAAATAATTATGTCAGATAAAATAATGAAGGCTCTGAGCAGTTTGAATGTTTCATATGGAATCATACCTCTGCACAAAGATAAAAAAATGGAGACATGATTAAAGAATCTCATTAAAGACTTTGGGGAAAACTTGATGCCTATTTTGAGCAAATCTTTCTTTAAAGCGATCTTTCTAGTTAGCTGGTATATCTTGACAGTCATTTGTGGTGGTTGCTTTTGTTTAAGTTGGGAGGCATATTTATGCTCAGCAATCACTACAACGTGCCAAATTTTGAAATATATTGGGCATGACTTAAATAAATACCACCCCCAAAATTTCCACAATTGTAAGTTAGAAGATTCAGCTCTAAAACTCCAGATTTGCTAAATGACTCCTTAACACTGAGTGCAGCAGCAGCTGAGCAGTGTTCCTCTCTCTGGTGCAATCTGTATGTGTACCTGGCGGCCATATTTTCTTTTATCAGATACTGTTGCTAGGGCAACCACCTCCTTTGTAAGGGCTCAGGGTAGCTGCTTCTTTTTGGAAGGGGCCTCTGGGCTGGTTGCCAGGTTTTCAATACTCAAATTCAGGATTCCACTGTAGCTTACTTAACCCTTTCACTGGCCGGAGAGTAAATGGAGTGCAAAAGCTTTTTTAATTGTATTTTTAAAATTTTTAGTTTAAGTTCCGGGATACATATGCAGAATGTGCGGGTTTGTTACATAGGTGTACATGTGCCATGGTGGTTTGCTGCACTTATCAACCCGTCATCTAGGTTTTAAGCCCTGGATGCATTAGGTATTTGTCCTAATGCTCTCATTCCCTTTGCTCCAGACCCCCTGACAGGCCCTGGTGTATGTTGTTCCCCTCCCTGTGTCCATATGTTCTTTGTTCAACTCCCACTTATGAGTGAGAACATTAAATGTTTGGTTTTCTGTTCCTGTGTTAGTTTTCTGAGAACGATGGCTTCCAGCTTCATCCATGTCCCCGCAAAGGACATGATCTCATTCTTCAAAACACTGCTCAAGGAAATAAGAGAGGACACAAACAAATGAAAAAACATTCCATGCTCATGGATAGGAAGAAGCAATATCATGAAAATAGCCACACTGCCCAAAGTAATTTATAGATTCAGTGCTATTCCCATCAAACTACATGGACTTTCCTCACAGAGTTAGAAAAAAACTACTTTAAATTTCACATGAAACCAAAAAAGAGTCTGTATAGCCAAGAGAATCCTAAGCAAAAAGAACAAAGCTGGAGGCATCGCACTACTTGACTTCAAACTATACTACAAGGCTACAGAAACCAAAAAAGCTTTTATCCCCAAAGGGAAGCAGAAGCTATCAGGTGACAAATCTAGAAATACTCTTTTACCAGGACACATACTGTGTTGAGAAGGAAAATAAAGGAGATTTTTGTTTTTAATAATTAGAAGAAAATCATTGTTGATGTTTTTCAGGACAATTCACAAGGGTTATGATTTAAGTCCAACTTTTACTTCTCTGATTCTAACTCCATAGAAGGCAAAAATCAGTTCACATTAATGAAAGGAGTTTTAGTATATCCTTACTCTTCCCTACTGAGACTCAAAATGTAGCATTATTACAGAAGAAAAAAGCTTCCTAATCCAGTCTTATTATAATCATTTCAGCAAACCATATTTCTTGAGTTCCTTCTAGCCTTACTTCCTTTATTGCTAGTCTCATTAGACTTCAAGATTGAGAAGGGGCCTCACAGGTGTGTCTACCTTCTGACTCTTTCCAACTCTATTTATGAAACTGTTCACTTTATCTTTGAACTCTAATGATTAGAAAATTTTTATATTTTGATGCAGTCTGAGTGAAACATCCATTTCTTTGTTCTACTTCTGTCCTTTGAAGTCATGTAGAAGATATCTCAACCTTGATCCATATTACAGCTCTTCAGTAAAATTAAAAACAGCCGTTATGTCTCCCAAGTATGGCAGCCATGGAGTTTTGACTTCAAAAGACCTACTGGGGGAGCGTACTTGATTGACAGCCTCCAATGGCTGCACCTTTGGATGCTTAGGGGAATGGAAGCCAGGCCATTCTTCCTTTGGGCTGCTTCCACCCCATGACTGAACACAGCTGCAATACTAGAACAAAGCCGTTCCTGTCCTATGGGAGATTCATCTAACAGCTAACTTTAGCTTGCCAACTTTCCATGGGTCTGGCCAAGACGTTTTTTTTTAGAACCTTGCTATGATTTGAAGCTCTTCGTATACAATCCTTCAATTCTTCTTTCCACAGGTGTCAGAGCTGTGCCAGAGTATTAAGACTCTTCCTATCTATTACTCCTCTCTCCCCCTTTATCCTGGTATACATCACAGATATTTTTCTAATGAATCTCTTGTGCATCTAGTCCTATCTGGCTATCTGCTTCTTGAGGGACTCTCACAGACACACTAAGTGAGTTCTTTTTCAGGCTAATATGCTCAGATCATCAGTCCTAATATACATGTAGCGCTTTGCAGACCTTTGTCTCCAGATGCGTTCCAACCTCTCAATGTTCCTCTTCAGTGAGGCACCGTGTAGGAAAAACATTTCCCAGGACTGTTTGAACAACACAGAGCTGCACTCATTGTCAGTTCTTGTATTCTGACTACAATGTTTTCTTAATGCATTTTAGGATGACATTAACATTTTGGGCAGTTTTATCATTCTGTTGATTCATACTGAGCATGTAGGAAACCAAATGAAGAGGTTGGATTTAGTCAAATAAAATTCAGGAATACTTCAGCTGTCCTATTCAAGCGTTGTGGAATTTGAATCCACTAAGAGTTTTTCACATGCACAATTTGTAATAAAATTCCTCCTGTTCTGTCCTATTCAGGCAATTAACCTAGGCGCAGGTATTTACATCTGTTCTAAGTTTATTTTATTAGATGAATTCAGGAATTTCTACCGCCCATTATATTAGCATTAGTATAAGCTATGCCTTGTACTTCCTACCACTTTGGAATTTCATAAGTATGACAGCAATATTTATATTACAACTGTTGACCAAAATGCATACCCACCACGAAAGAGAAGTCACAAGATATGTTAAATCAATCGTAACCTTTGGGAAGGGTCATTAATTCTACTACATATCTGCAAAATTGTATTGCCATTCATAGCATGTTTCTCCATCTTTTCTATAAGAAATTTTCAAGTGTATTACACAAACATAAGTAGAATACACTTCAAAGCATTTTTAGTCTATAGATAAATTATAATAAAATACTGTATGACTTGCTTTTAACCTATGTGGGTACTCAATGTTTATTAATTTCTTCCCTCCTTATGGCATACATTCATATTTGAAGTTATTCTAAAAAGTAAAAGGGATGAGATAATTTCTGAATATGTCTATTATTAACAATGTTTACCTTGATACTATTATGCATGTAAATGGTTAATAATATTTCAACTCATTGTGTAAAAGCAATTTAGTTGTAAGATTTTTTTCTTAGTAAGACCCTTTTCAAAATGAGGTTCTTAGAAGGTAGTTTGTCAGAGAATCATGACCAACCCCTCGCCTCCCCATCCCCATAGAAAACAAAACCAAAATTTTTCACTGAGAAATGAAAAAGAATTCTAAGTGTAAAGAAAATTTCAGTTAACATGATTAAAGCTCACTTAGGTAGAATTTCTAAAACCTTTTGGTGTCTGTCATCAATGTTAAAGGAATTTGGAGAGTTGTAATACAAGATTATTTAATACTTAGCAATATTGTGCTTCCCATGGATAGTCACACGGAATATTGACTTAGGCTTTCCTGTTCTCCCTTCTTTACTTTTCAATAACACAAATCATTTGCGCATATTGGTCAAATACAAGTTTCCAAGCAAAATATTTTAAAAGAGAATTAAATGAACAGAAATACGTTTATTCTAAAACTACCAGGAAAGAGTACATGTTTGGAAAAAAATGTAGTGCTTCCATTCTTTCAAGAGTTATATGTGTGTGTATATCTATATCTCTATGTATCTCTCTAGATGTATTAAAGTTGGTGCAAAAGTAACTGTGGCTTTTGCCATTACTTTTAAATGTTATTTGGAATTGTGAGTGACATGAAAGAATTTTTTGTGATAATGGAAATACCTATACCTTGTAGGATTGTAGTGGTGATTGCACCGATGTCTACATTTGTCAAAGTGCACACACACAGACACACACTTATCTATATATATGCCAAAAAATTGTATAAGGCAAAATTACAGTAATTTAAATGATATTTAAAATTTTACCAAATATTTAAAATATGTAAGATAAATTGTCAAAACGGGACCTACCATTACTGACAGTCTCTTTTTATAAAATTTATAATATAAACTCACGTCTGTAAAGAGATCTACTGCTTGATTCTTTTAAGCATTTTAATCAAGCAGAGAATGAAGATGACACACATAGGTACAGACAATTTTAGAGATAGAAGGGATCATCGAGGGAACAGAATATTTATTTGAATTGTCCATTCAATTTAGGTATCCTCTATGAAATACCTTAAAAGATTGACTTTGGGGTGGAAGAAACTTTTTTTTTTTTTTAAAGATAGAGTTTTGCTCTTGTTGCCCAGGCTGGAGTGCAGAAGTGCGATGTGGCTCACTGCAACCTCTGCCTTCCGGGTTCAAGTGATTCTTCTGCCTCAGCCTCCCGAATAGTAGGGATTACAAGAGCCCACCACCATGCCTGGCTCACTTTTGTATTTTCAGTAGAGATGGTGTTTTGCCAAGTTGACCAGGCTGGTCTTGAACTCCTGACCTCAAATAATCTGTCTGCCTTGGCCTCCCAAAGTGCTGGGATTACAGGTGTGAGCCACCGTGCCTGGCCAATAAACATTTTTAAAAAATTAAATTTATTGGGTTATTGTTTACAACCAATAAAATATCCCATTCTAAGAATATAGATTGGTGCATTTTGACAAGTGTAGACACCCCTGTAACCATGCCTATAATCAAGATATATATTTCCATCATCACAGAAAATTCCTTTGTGTCATCCACAGCTCCAGGTAACTGCTGATTACTTTCTGTCACAATATGTTAGTTTCCCTTTTCTATGATTGTATATAAATGTAATCATAATGTAAATGCTCTTATGTTCTGGCTTCTAATCAGCATGTTGTTGGGATTCATCCATGTTTTGTGTGAATGAGTATTCTGTTACTTTTTATTTTCTTTGACTTTTAAGTTTCAGCATACATGTGCAGGTTTGTTATGTAGGTAAACATGTGCCATGGTGGTTTGCTGCACAGATCAACCCATCACCTATGTATTAAGACCAGCATCTATTAGCTATTCTTCCTGATGCTCTCCCTCTTCCTACCCCTGAGAGGTCCCAGTGTGTGTTGTTGCCCACCATGTGCTCATGTGTTCTCATCGTTCAGCTCCCACTTATAAGTGAGAACATGCAGTGTTTGATTTTCTGTTCCTCTGTTAGTTTGTTGAGGGTAACGGTTTCCAGATCCATTCATGTTCCTGCAAAGAACATAATCTTGTTCCTTTTTATGATTGCATAGTATTCCATGGATGGCTTCCAGCTTCATCCATGTCCCTGCATTTTCTTTATCTACTCTATCACAGATGGGCATTTGGGTTGCAGAGATCTGTGGGAGAAGCATGGTTTTCTGGGCGGGGTGGCACAATCACTCAGGGATTCCTGTGGCTGGGGGTGGAGGTTCCTTCACCTCTGTGCCACTCCTGGGTGGGCAGTTGCACCAGCCTGCTTTTCTTTGTTCTCTGTGGATTGAGTTGTTTTCCTAATCAGTCTCAATGTTAGAACCTGGATATTTCAGTTGAAAATTTTGAATTCACTGCCATTTTCATTCCTCTCCGTGAAAGCCATGAACTGCAGTTGCTTCTAATTGGTGATGGTAAATTAGAATGGCAAGTTGGATAGAGCTAATACCCATTGGTATGCTGTCTTCAAGAGACCCATCTTATGTGTAAAGATGCACATAGGCTCTAACTGGCCATCTTGGCCTTTCCTATTCTGTTACTTTTTACTTCCTTTAAATGAATAGTATTTTTTTATTCATTTACATGTTGATAGTCATTTGGATTTTTCCAATTTTTGGCTAATATGAAAAAATCCATGTATAATTTTATGACATATGCTTTCATTTCTTTTAGTAAATATCAGTTAAAATGCTTCATCATATAACAAGTGTATGTTTATCTTTATAAAACTATGTCTAATTGTTTTCCAAAGGGGTCAGATTATTTTACATTTCTGCTAATAATATATGAGAGGGAGCTCATAAATTATTGGATTATTTTACATTTCCACTAATAATAATTCTGGAAGCTCTACATCCCCATCAGCACTTAGTATGGTCAGCCTTTTCCACTTACCTAGTCTGCTGGATGTGTAGTGGTGTTTCATTGAGGTTTTAATTTTCATTTTCCTGATCACTATTAAAATCAAGTGTATTTTTTATGTGCATATCGACTATTCTTGAATATATTCTTTTTTGAAGTATCTGTTCAAATTGTTTTTCTATTTTTAGTAGGGTTATTTGTCTTCTAGTTATATTCTGGGTTTTAAAAATATTCCAAATACAAGCTTTGACATGTGTATGAGTGTTTTTTTTCATTCTGTGGCTTGTCTCTTCTTATTCTCAAAGAGGTCTTTTGAATAACAGGTTTCAATTTTATGAAGTATAATTTGTCAATTGTTTTCTATGTATATGATAAATCTATCTGTGATAGGCATGTTTATGTCTTCCTTTTGAAACTACGCCTTTTTTTTTTTTGCACTGGTGATACAATCCTGAATAAAAGTGATGAAAGCAAGAACTTTGCTTTGCTTCCATTCTTAGAGAAAAAGTTTTCAGTCTTTTATCATTAAACATTATGTTCGCTGTGGGATTTTTAGCAATACTTTTTATTAAGTTGAGAACATTTCCTTTAATCAGTATTTTAATATAATTTTTTAATCAAAAGAGACTTCAAATTTTTTGAAACGTTTGTTCTGTATCTACTGACATGATTATGTAAAATTCCCACATTCTTATGTTAAAGGCATGAATTACCCATCAACTTTGCATTCCTGGGATAAACAAATTTCACTTTTTCAGGTTTCATTTTTTTGATGTTGTTGAATGTGATTTCTAAGTCTTGTATTAAGAATATTGTTTCTCAATAATAATAAGAATATTATTAATTTTCTCATTAGTAATATTCTTCTTAATAGTGAGAATATTACTTCTTAATACCGTGTTTGTGGTAGTCAGAATATGGTTCCCCCAAATATGTCTACATCCTAATCCCCTTTATGTGTGACTTTGCTACATCACATGGAAAAAGGAACTTTGAAGATGTGTCTCAAGTTAAAAACCATGAGATGGGGAGATTATTCTGCATTATCAGAGTGAGGCCAATCTAATGACAAGAGTCTTTAAAAGCAGATAAGCTTTCCTGGTGGTGGTCAGGGAGATGTGTCAACACAAGCAAGGTCAGAGACACGTGGTGTTGCTGGCTTTAAAGATGGAGGAAAACAGCTGTAAACCAATACATGAGGGTGGCCTCTAGAATCAGGAAAAGGCAAGGAAAGGGATACAGCCCTGCCAATCCTTGATTTTATTCCAGTGTGTCAGATTTCTGACCTACAGACCTATATGATAATAAATCTGTGTTCAGCTACTAAGTTTGTGGAAATTTGTTCCAGTAACATCATCAACAACAAACTAATACAATGTTCATGAAAGATATTTGTTGGTAGGTTTCTTGTAGTTTTCTTCTTATTTATTATCAAAGGTAATACTGGCCTTATAAAATGAGCTACAGACTGTTCTGTCCTGTTACATTTTATAAAAAGATTTCTGTTATTTTGCATTACTTCTTTCAGAAATATTCAATAGATTTCACCAATGAAGCTATCTTAACCTGTACCTTTCTTTGTGAGCAGATTCCAAATTAAAATTTGAATTATTTAATGGTTATAGAGCCTTTCATAGTTTCTAAATTCTCTTGTTGGTTTTTACATTTCATATATTTGTTTATTTTAGTTAAATCTTTGAGTTAATTAAATTCCCTTAGGATTTTTAATGTCTGTAGGATCTATAGTAATATTCTCTCATTGATTATTAAAACTGTTAATTTGCATCCTCTCATTTTTACTTTACCATTAATGCTAGAAGTTAATTAATTCATCTACATTTTCAAATTAGAAGCTTTTTGATTTTTTATTTATTTTCCTGTTTGCCAGATTTTTATGTTACTGATTTCTGCTCAGATTTTTATTATATTCTTTCTTCTATATACTTTGGATTTAACTTGCTTGCTTGTTTCTTAAAATAAAACTTAGACCATTGATTTAGCCCTTTTATAATGTAAGTATTTATAGCTATGTATTTTTCTTTACTCACTCTTTTATCTTCCCTTTCAAAATTCTGTTGATTTAATTTTATTTTCCTTCAGTTAAAATGATTTGGGTTTTCTTCTTTGACTCATAGAGTATTTAGAAGTGTGATGATTAGTTTCCAAATACTTGCCAGTTTTCCAGACATTGCTTTTTCCCTCATATTGTTGTGTTTTATTTCTAATTTAGTTTTATTATAGTCAAAGGACATACTCTGTAAAGTGTCGATACTTTAAAATTCATTGGGAATTATATTATGACCCAGAAAATGGTATAACTGTGACATTTTCATGTGCATTTGAACAGACTGTATTAGGCAGTAAAGGAATGTGGTATTTAAAAATATGAGTTACATCAAGTGTGTCAGCAGTGTTCAAATGTTCTGTATATTTACTGATTTTATATTTACTTGAAATTACTGGAAGAAGAATGTTGAAATCTCTAAATATAATTGGAAAATCTCTACTTTTCTTTGAAGTTTGTTTTGCTTCACACTTGTGCAGCTCTGTTATTAAATGCATACATACTTGGGATTATTACGTCTCTTTGATGAATTGAACTTTTTTTTGTATTGTGGCTGTCCCTTTTTTCTTTTGGCAGTATTTCTTCTGATGAGGTTTACTTTCTCAAATATTATTATAGACATTTCAACTGTCTTATAATTGATGATTGCGTGATATAAGTTTTTCCATTCTTTGGCATTTAAACTCTTGGTCACTTTATAAATAAGTGGAAAGAGAAATTGATTAATGGGTACAAATAATAGATTTTCATAGAAGAAATAAGATATAGTGTTCGATAGAGGAGTAGGGAGACTATACGATAATAAATTGTATCTCAAAATAGCTAGAGGAGAATAATTAGAATGTTTCCAGCATAAAGAAAAGAAAATATTCAAAAGTGGTGAGTATCCCAATTACATTGATTTAATTTTTACAAATTATGTGAATGTATTAAATTGTCATGTGCATCCTGAAAATATGTACATTTATTATGTATCGATAAAAAAATTTAAAAGTGGTATACAGATAGCATGTATTTGCTTACAGACAATATATCGTTGGTAATTATTTATTTGGATCTTTTCTCTTTTCTTCTTTATTAGTCTAACTAGTGACCTATCTGTCTTATTAATCTTTTCAAAAAACCAATTCCTGAATTCTCTGATCTTTTGAATTTTTTGTGTCATGATTTCTCTCAGTTCAGCTCTGATTTTGATTATTTCTTGGCTTCTGCTAGCTTTGAGGTTGATTTGTTCTTGGTTCTCTAATTCAGTTGTAATGTTAGGTTGTTAATCTGAGATCGTTCTAACTTTTCAATGTGGGTATTTAGTGTTATGAATTTCTCTCTTAATATTGCCTTAGCTGTGTCCAGAGATTCTGGTTTGTTGTATCTTTGTTCTCATTAGTTTCAAAGAACTTCTTGATTTCTGCCTTAATTTCATTATTTACCCAAAAGTTATTCAGGAGAATGTTGTTTAATTTTCATGTATTTGAAATGTTTTGAACAATTTTCTTAGTTTTGACTTCTGTTTGTATTGCACTTTGGTCTGAAAGTGTGTTTGGTATGATTTCCATTCTTTTGCATTTGCTGAGGATTGTTTTATGTACTGTCACGTGATCAACTTTAGCGTATGTGCCATATGGCAATGAGAAGAATGTATATTCTGTTTTTGAATAGAGACTTCTGTAGACGTCTATTGGATCCATTTGGTGCAATGTTGAGTTCAGGTCCTGAATATCTTTGTTAATTTTCTGCCTCATTGGTCTGTCCAATACTGTAAGTGGAGTGTTGAAGTCTCCTACTATTACTGAGTGGGAGTCTATATCTCTTTGTGGGTCTCTAAGAACTTGGTTAAGAATCTAGGTGTTTCAGTGTTAGGTGCATATACATTTAGGATAGTTAGATCTTCTTGTTGAATTGAACCCTTTACCATTATTTAATGATCTTCTTTATCTTTTTTGATCTTTGTTGATGTAAAGTCTGTTTCATCTAATAAGAGCGTTGCAACCCTGCTTTTTTTCTGCTTTTAATTTGCTTGGTAGATTTCCCCCCACCCTCTTATTTTGAGCCTATGTGTGTCATTTCATGTGAGATGAGTCTCTTGGAGACAGAATACCACTAGGCTCTAGTTTTTTATATACCTTGCCACTTTGTGTGTTTTAAGTGGGGGCAGTTAGCCTGTTTACATTCAAGGTTTTTATTGATGTATCTGGATTTGATACTATCATTGTGTTGTTAGCTGATTACTATGTTGACTTGTTTGTGTGGTTGCTTTATAGTGCCACTGGTCTGTGTGTTTAAATGTTTAAACACACAGCTGGTCGTGATCTTTTCTATATTTAGTGTTCCTTTAAAGATCTCTTGTCAAGCAGGTCTGGTAGTAATGAACTCCCTCAACGTTTGTGAATTAGTCTGTTCTCACATTGCTATGAAGAAATATCCAAGACTGGGTACATTGTAAAGGAAAGAGGTTTAATATACTGTTAGGTGAAAGGAAAGCAGAAGCAGGCACTTTCTTCCCAGGTTGGGAGGGTGCAGTGATTGCGAGCAGGGGAAATGCCAGACACTTATAAAACCATTAGATCTCATGATACTCACACATTATCATGAGAAGAGCATGGGGGAAATTGCTCCCATGGTCCAAGTACCTCTACCTGGTCCTGCCCTTGACATGGGTGGATTATGAGGATTACAATTCAAAGTGAGATTTGGGTGGGGACAGAGCCAAAGCATATCATTCCACTGGTGCTTCTTGCCAAATCTCGTGTCCTCACATTTTAAAACACAATCATGCCCTTCCAATAGTCCCCCAGAGTCCTCACTTATTCCTACATTAACCCAAAAGTCCAAGTCCAAAGTCTCACTTGAGACAAGGCAAGTCTCTTCCTCCTATGAGCCTGTAAAATTAAAAGCAAGTTAGTTATTTCCTAGATACAATGAGGACACAGGCATTGGGTAAATATACCCATTTCAAATGAGAGTAACTGGCCAAAACAAATGGGCTACAGCCTCCATGCAAGTCTGAAATTCAATAGAGCATTTATTAAACCTTAAAGTCCCAAAATGGCCTGGAGAATGGTGGCCCTCGTCTCACAGCTCCACTAGGCAGTGCCCCAGGGGGGACTCTGTGTGGAGGCTGTAAACCAACATTTCCCTTCCTAACTGCCCTGGCTTAGGTTCTCCATGAGGGCTCTGCCCCTGCAGCAAACTTCTCCCTGGACATCCAGACATTTCCATAAATCTTCTGAAATTTAGGCAGAGGTTCCAAAACCTCAATTCTTGACTTTCATGTGCCCACAAGTTCAACACCACATGGAAGCTGCCAAAGCTTGGGCCTTGCACTCTCTGAAGCAGTGGCCCAAGCTATACTTTAGCCCCTTTTAGTCATGGCTGGAACTGAAGCATCTTTGACACAGGACACCATGTCTCACAGCTGCACAGACCAGGGGGGCCCTGGGCCCAGACCACAAAGCCATTTTTCCTTCTTAGATCTCTGGCCTGTGATGGGAGGGGCTGCCATGAAGGTCCCTGATATACCCCAGAGACATTTCCCACGTTGCCTTGGTGATTAACATTCAGCTCCTCATTACTTATGCAAATTCTGCAGCCAGCATAAAATTCTCCCCAGAAAATGGGTTTTTGTTCTCTACCACATTGTCAATCTGCAAATTTTTCAAACTTTTATGCTCTGCTTTATTTTTAACACTTTACCACTTGGTAATTTCTTCTGCCAGATATCCTAAATCATCTCTCTGAAGTTCAAAGTTTCACAGATCTCTAGGCAGTGGAAAAATGCTGCCATTTTCTTTGCATAGCAAGAATCACCTTTACTCCTTTCCCAAGAAGTTCCTCATTTCCATCCGAGATCACCTTAGCCTAGACTTCATTATCCATATCACTATCAGCATTTTGGTCAAAGCCATTCAACAAGTCTCTAGGACGTTCCAAACTTTCTCACATATTCCTGTCTTCTTTTGAGCCCTCCAAACTGTTTCAACCTCTGCCTGTTACCCAGTTCCAAAGTTGCTTCCACGTTTTCAGTTATCTTTATAGTAGCACCCAACTCCTGGTACCAATTTACTGTATTAGTGGATTCTCACACTGGTGGGAAAAAATACCTGAGACTGGGTATTTTATAAAAGAAAGAGATTTAATTGAATCACAGTTCTGCATGGCTGAGGAGGCCTCAGGAAACTTACAATCATGGCAGAAGGTGAAGGGGAAGCAGGCACCTTCTTCACAGGGTGGCAGGATGGAGTGAGTATAAGCAGAGGAAATGCCAGACACTTATCAAACCGTTAGATCTCGTGAGACTCACTCATTATCATGAAAGCAGCATAAGAGAAACTGCCCCCATGATCTAATTACCTCCACCTGGTCCTGCCCTTGACACATAGGGATTTTGGGGATTACAATTCAAGGTGAGATTTGGGTGGGTACATAGAGCCAAACCATATCAATTTGCTTATCTTAAAAGGATCTCATTTCTCCTTTGCTTAGAAAACTTAGTTTGGCTGGATATGAAATTTTTGGTTGAAAATCTTTTTTCTTTAAGAATGTTGAATATAGGCCCCCAATCTCTTCTCGTTTGTAGGGTTTTAGCTAAGAGATCCACTGTTAGTCTGATGATATTCTCTTTGTAGGTGACTCACCCTTTTTCTCTAGCTGCCTTTAACATTCTTTCTTTTATTTCAACCTTGGAAAATCTGATGATTACATGTCTTGGGGTTTATCTTCTTGTATAGAATCTTTCAAGAGTTCTCTGTATTTCCTGAATTTCACTGCTGGTCTCTGTAAAAAGGTTGAGGAAGTTTTCATGGATGAGATCCTGAAATATGTTTTTCAAGTTGTTTGCTTTCTCCTCCTCCCTTTTAGGGATGCCAATAATTCATAGATTTGATCTCTTGACATAATCCCATACTTCTTGGAGGTTTTGTTCATTCCTTTTTATTCTTTTGTCTTTATTTTTGCCTGACTGTCTTATTTCAGAGAATTAGTCTTTAAGTTCTGAGACTCTTTCCTCAGCTTGGGTTATTCTTCTGTTAATACTGGTAATTGCATTCTGAAATTCTTGTATTGTGTTATTCAGCTCTGTCAGACCCATTCAGTTTTCATATATATATATACACACACACACACACACACACTCAGTTTTCATATATCTATAAATATATAATATATATAAAATAATATATAAATATATATAGAGAGACATAGATGGATACATATATTTCACACACACACACACACACACACACACACAGGCTATTTTATCCTTCAGTTCCTGTATTGCTTTATTGTGATTCTTATTTTCCTTGGATTGGGTTTTACCGTCCTCCTGAATCTTGATGATTTTGTTCCTATCCATATTCTCAATTCTATTCCTATCATTATAGCCAGTACAATCTGGTTAAGAACTCTTGCTGGAAGACAGGTGCGATCTTTTGGAGGACATACAACATTCTGGCCATTTGAGTTGCTGGAGTTCTTGCATTCGTTCTTACTCATCTCTGTTTGTAGGTATTCCTTTAACTAGCGTGTAGATTGAGTACGATCAATAGACTTCTTTTTTTTTTTTTTGATATGTTCACTGGGCTGAGGCTTTATGCATGGTTTTTATTTGAAACTGACTTCTTCTCTCTGGTATCAGAGGTGAATGTATTAATAAAGCGTTTTGGTGTTGAAGGTTTAGGGTGTGATTCAGTAGGTGGTACTTAGGCTTATTGGTCAGTTGGGAAACTCTTGCTCAGTTGTGTAGCTCCCTTATCTTTCCTCACAGTGGCTGTTGTGTTCCCTTTCAATGCTCTGAAAGTGTGAATTCCTCTCCCACTAGAGTGCTGTCATAGACTGTGATTTGGCAATCCTGGGCTGTCCACTTCAGCCTCAGGCAATCTCAGGGTTTATATTCCTTCCCCAACTTGGAGGCAGCAGAGGAAGGGAACTTAGTAAGTGCTTGTGGCCAAGTGTATTTTGCTTGTTTCTTGGGGACTCTACCCCAGAGAGATGCAGATCAGCAATTGTTCAGTGCGATCAGCCCGGGATGGAAAGTCTGTGCTATGCGCCCAAGCCAGGGGTTCCCTATATGGTGACAAGCAGTGGGGTGTGTGTGGGACCCATCAAAAATGGAGTGACCTCCTTTCTTTGGACCTACTGAAGCTTGTTGGAGGTGTAGATAAAGCATTTAGGGTCTTTGCTCCTTCATTAGTCTGAGAGTAGTAAGGGCAGATCCACTGGATTGGCAGTAGCAGGGAGGCTTTCAGTTGCCTCAGGAGGCTCTGTCCAGGGAGTTGCTGAGTTGGTGCTGGCTTGATAGCTCTGGTGGGGGGCTGGCTGGAGGCCCAGGTCTGAAGGACCTGCCTGGTGAGAAGATAATGGACACCCACATAGCAGTCTGGCCAGTTTTTTGTAGCGCTGCTGTGGTATGTTGGGGTCCCAGTCCAGTCACTAGTCACCTCAGGTTTTCCAGTACCTGGAGGTCAAATTTTGATTTGTTCTATTTTTATCCTCCGTTCCTCCTCATTATCGTCAGGTTTTCCTTTAAATGTTTCAGAGAGTTTATAAAAGCTCTTTCAAAGTTCTTGTCTACTAATTTCGTCTTCCTTTCCATTTCTGAATCTGTTTCTATTTATTGATTTTTCTTATGTTTATGTGTCACATCTTTCTACTTCTTGTAATATATAGCACTTTTATGGGAAGCAGGGCATTACAGTAGTATGTTGTTGAATACTTGGATTTTGTATTTTTCTTTTAAAGAGTGTTGGATTTTGTTTTGGCAGACAATTAAGTTATTGTGGGTAAGCTTGATCCTTTTGTAACTTATGTATAAATTTTATTAGAGTGGACCTAAATTAGCCTTTACCCTTAAACAAGCTTTAATATAGGAGCTGGTATATGTCTATAATTATGCTCTACACAATGGTTAGGATGTTCAACAAAGTGTCTCTATTCTTCCTACTTGAAACTCAAACATGTCCCAGACCAATGTGAAATTATTGGAAATTATTCAGCTTTTTAATTCTTTGTCTCATAAAGTTTCACCCTATGCGTATGTATCATAGTATTCAGCAACATATTTAAGGGAATGCGTGTGTGTGTATTTTTGGAACTCCTTTTCTTAGTAGCATCCTTTTTCTGTGCTCTGTCTTGAAAACTCCAGGTATCTCAGCCTTTCTAAACTCCATCTGTCTTTTCAAACCACTGAGGTGATGGTGCTCTGCTTGGCTTTCTTCCCCCTACTCCATGGTCTAGAGAATGTACCGGGTAGAAGTCTAAAGTGACCAAGGTCTCATTTTTTCCTCTTCTCTCAGATATTACAGTATTCTACTGTCTAATGCCCAGTGTCTAAACTCAACTTTTAATTTTTTTTTTCAGTTTTATAGCATTTTTTTAAGTGATGGGAGGGTAAGTTATTATTTCATGTCCAGGGACCAGCACCCGGTTTTATAAAACAGATTGTTTCTAAGCTCTGTTTGAAGTTTTATGGTAAAAACTTATTTATGTTTTCTTGAAAAACTTAAATTATGTCATGTTCTGTTTTTATATATTAAGCTGGGATTTTGCTTCCTATAACTTTTTCACAGATTATAGTTATATCTTAAATCTGTAGGCTTCAGCTACATTGCATAGATCTGTTTCTTTCTTCTTTTTTTTTTTTTTTTCACATGACAGCTGTTTGAAATTTGAAGACAGAAAGTACTTTTTTTTTTTTCCCCCTGAGAAATGGTTTTCTGAATCTTTCATAATCTTGGATGCTTTTTGGATATTGTCAGGTTCAAAATATTTTTTCTAAAATATATTTCCTATAAATAATAAAAACATTCCAGATGTGGTCTGATGAAATCATGCATATGGGATTGATCTTGTGTTATCAAATGATTAATAACTTTTATTTAAATATTGTTACTAGCACACTACCATAGAATCTATATAACGTCAACAAAATGCCAGTTTTAGCCTCTTTTTTATTACAAAATATAGGGTTATACAGTCACAGAATTCGAAGTAGAAAAAAACTATTGGGAACAGTTTACGCAACCATGCCATTCTACTGAGAAATCTTTTTTTTTTTTTTGAGACGGAGTCTTACTCTGTCGCCCAGACTGGAGTGCGGTAGAACGATCTTGGCTCACTGCAACCTCCACCTCCCTGGTTCAAGCAGTTCCCCTGCCTCAGTCTCCCAAGTAGCTGGGATTACAGGCACATGCCACCACGCCCGGCTAATTTTTTTGTATTTTTAGTAGAGATGGGATTTCACCATGTTGGTCAGACTGGTCTCAAACTCCTGACCTGAGGCAATCCACCCACCTTGGTCTCCCAAAGTGCTAGGATTACAGGCATGAACCACCACGCTCAGCCTCTACTGAGAAATCTTTATTGCCTCCCTGTCACTTTCAGCAGAGCCCAAAGTCTTAATGGTGCAAACACAGCCTTGTCTACTTTCCTTCATTCGTTATTCATCTTTGGCTCTATGATTTTTTGCTTCAGTAATCTTTTGTATTTCATAAATAGATTTCTTTCAGGGGTTTTTTTCCATGCTGTTTGCTTGCCTAGAATGTCCTTTCTAACATGATTTCTTACCTAAAATTACATATCCTTTAAGAATCTTTACAGATACTGATTCATCCAGGAAGACTTTCTTCTTTTTAAAGCACTAAGGATGAGCTGGCTGCTCCTTCTCTTGCACCCGTAATTTTTTGAATAACTCTATCATTGCATTTAGTACATTTTACCATAATATCCAATGTACTTGTCTATCTGGAATACTGAGGATCTTGACTAGTATTATTTATCATTGTATCACTAGTGTTTAGTAAAACATCTGGGACATAGCATAAGTGAAATAAATGGCTATTAAGAAGAAAATGAGTTTTACAAATTGGAAAGTTGAGTTCTGAGAAACCAACTTGTCTAAGGACACAGAGCTAAATCATCATAATCAAGTCATAGAACTGAAATTCTACATGTTTTTGAAATTGTAGTTTAATTTTCGAAATGTTAGTTTTTGCATCTTAAATAGAGAAAGCTCATGCCAGGCAACATAGTTTCCTAGAAAGTAGTGTTAGGCAAATGTTTATGTTTTAAGACTTTCTTGGGGAGTGTAGTCTTTGAGATGTGGGAGAGAGGGAAAAAGGAGTGAGGCAGGAAGTAAAGAAAATGAATATGAGGGGGTGTGTTACTGAGTTAGCCATCGCTTGACGTCAAGTATAATGACTGTTTAATTTGGTAGGACTATTGCTGGAGAGACTGCATGATCTACTGGTCTTATGACAGTCCTTCTAGAGAGAGGAAGGGAGATAATTTATGTGCCAGATTCGTCTCTTACTGGTCTGAAATTGGTTCCACAAAGATGGCCTCTCTAAGGTTATAGATTGAATAGCATGACTGTCAATTGGGTTCCAGGACATCTCTAAATGTCAGGGAGGACTTATTTCAATCTGCTTCAATTGTACCATGAAAAATATGTCACAACTTTCTTATATAGCTCTTACTTGTTTTATGAAATTTTTACATAATAGAATTGGCTCTGTGCTAACGTTGAGACTGCATTTTGACTGCTTTTCCTCTCAAGCATTCTGGGCACTAGAGTGGAGAAAAGGAAGTAAACAGAAAAATGGCAAGCATGATGTGTAATGAATTAAAGTTATTTCCCCTAAACTTTCCCCCTAATTTTCTAAATGATAGATACCAAATCCAAGAACCTTTTTCGGGAAATAGTGTTGTCCCTAGAGATCCCTAAGAGCTTTGGTAGTCATTTTAATTCATCATTTTTAGAAGTTCTAAACTGTTTTTATGTTTTTGAATTTGATAATTATCATTTACCAATTTCTCCTACCCTGAGAGATAGTATATAAAGCATGTTCTTTAGTAGACTATTGCAAGGACAGAAAACAATGGTCAGAAAGCAAAATAACACATAAAAACATGCTTAGTCAAGGCTTTTTGATTCCCTTATCAACTCTTCAGAGATAAGTATGGTTAAAAGTTTGGTACATATTCTTCCAATTTTTATGCAACTTACGTGCAAACTTACACCTAGAGAAACTTTTCTATATTCCCTGCTCTGTACCTAGTCTCTTAAGCTAGCTAGCTTTCTTTTCTCTTTCTTTTTTCCTTCCTTCCTCCCTTCCTTCCTCCCTCCCTCCCTTCCTTCCTTCCTTCCTTCCTTCCTTCCTTCCTTCCTTCCTTCCTTTCTTCCTTCTTTCCTTCCTTCCTTCCTTCCTCCCTCCCTCCCTCCTTTTCCTTTCCTTCTCTTCCTTTTTCTTTCTGTCTTTCCTTCTTTTCTTCTTGTAATTACACACATTACTGTGATGATTATTCTATCTGCATAACAACTTTGGGTAAATTCGTATGTAATCACTAAAAGTGGAATTGTTTGTTCAAAGGGAAGGCAGGATTGGTATTGCAAAATATATTGTACCATTGGACCCTCCTTAAATGGTTGAGAATGCCTGGTTTCGTCCTCATTCAAATGAGTATTAAGTATTTCAATCTTTGCTAATCTGATGCATAAAAAATCTCATTGTTCTGATTTGTATTTATTTGATTATTAAGATTCAAGATCTTATTATTTGTTTATTGGTCAATTCTGTGAATTGCTTTTTGAAGTCTTTTCATGTTTGTTTGTAAAGTTGGTAAACTAATTATTTTTATTCTTTTTTATTTACAAAGATAGGTCTGCTTATTTTAGTATTAATTTGCAGATAGTTTTGCTATTTTGCATAGTAACCTATTTCAAATGGATAGAAAACTTTTTTCCATTATTTTAAAATTTGCTTGTAGTGTTTTATAATTTGGTTTGTGGGATTATTTGTTATGAAACATTTGAATGACTAAGTACTCAAATGTATTGATCTTTTCTCTTTATAGTTTCTGGGTTCATATTACTATTATAAAGATCTTTTTCATTTTAAAATTATGAAATATTCTTTTTGTTTTTACATTTTAATCTTCAAGTTGTCTTGATTTTACTTGTAAGCATAGCAAGAGGTTGTGTAATACCTAAAACGAAATAGTGACTCCAATTTCTGCACGCAAAACATATTAGGTAGTCTACCTTTTACTCATAGATTTAAAAGGTAATCTCTATTATATATTGGAGTCTCATGAATCTTTGGGATCTTATCTTGTCTGTTGATATATACTCTTATGTGCTATTATGATACAATTTTATTATGAATTCATAGTATATTCATACATTTGCTTAGTCATTTGTCTGTTTTAGGTACCGTGTGAAGGTCTGGGCATATAACAGGAAACAAGAAAGATAAGGCCCTTGCTTACATAGAACTTGGTGAAGAATCTAGACCATAAAAAGCACACAGAGAAAATGTATCACAAATTGTGATAAAGTTCTGTAAAAGGATTAAGATGGAGTGTCACAAGACTGAATTAGACAGAGAGCCCTTGAAAGAGGTCAGTTGATGAGCAGTCTTTATTTCTTATGCAAGTTGAATTCCCCTTTATCACATAACAGAACATATTTACAGGTTCCAGGGATGAGGCCATGGACCTTTCTGGAGGCTCATTATTCTGCCATCTGCAAGAGGAGACAGAACTGTTGTGCTGCGTGTGAGAGGAAACCTGGGATGAGCTAAGGATGGAAGCTATGGTCTTTTTTATTATGGCAAAGAGTTTAGATTTAAATGAAAAGCAGTCATGGGGGTTTTTTACAGGGCCATACCGTGATTTGATGTAATTTTTCAAATATCTATTTTTAACAGAGTTTGTCAATACAATCATTTATTTAGATGTTAACCCTAGAACAGAAAAGCTAAAAATTTTTCCAAAAGAGAAAACAGGAGGACTTTTGTTTGAACCATGCTGAATTTATTGAAATATTTTATCAAGTGGTATCTTTATAATATTTAGTCTTTTGACTGTACAGGATTTATACTTCCATTCATTTGTGTTTTTAAATGTATACTTTTAAAAAATACTCTTTATCTTGGAACTGTGTATTTCATGTGAGATTTAACCTTATATATTATGTAAAATTAAAAAATATTTTAATGTTATATCACTGATTATTTTTAGTTAAATTAAGTGCTATTGATTTTTGTATATTTTTGAAAAATCTAGCAACCTAGTAAAATTCACTTATTCTAAAAATTTTCACTCAATACTTTTAGGCTTTCCAGTTAGATAATTTTCATATAATCTTAATTCTTTCATTTTATATTTACACATTTAACTTAAATTGCACTGATAAAGGCTTACAGTATAGAAGTGATAAGTGTAGGTATTGATTAGTAATGAATACTTACTTTATTAAGTGACTTACTTTAGCATGTATCATTTTTGTCCATTAGTGTGTAATGCAATGAATTATATCATGATATTTCCTCAGTATTAAACTATTTTTTTATTTCTGGAAACAATGAACACTGCTTTTCTCTTGGTACAATATTCTTTACTTCTGCTGGACTTTATGAGCTAATATTTACATTTAAGATATCAATAAAGTATATACATAAGTGATGTTTATCTATTATAATTTTTATGCTATCTTTATTCATTGAATATTAATGATATAGCAGCTTTATGAATAATGTTTGAAGGATCTCATGTTTTTCTAGTCTCTGGAGCAAAATTAAAAACTTGACCCTTTGCTAAGATTTATGAATCTGGTGCCTTTGTTATGGGTCTATTCAGGGTTTCGAAATATTTTGTGAGGTTGGTCATTTATATTTTCCAATAAAATAATTGTATTGGCCAGGCACAGTGACTCATAGCCATAATCCCAGCACTGTGGAAGGCCAAGACAGAAGGATCACTTGAGGCCAGGAGCTCAAGACCAGCCTGGGCAACATAACAAGCCTCTACCTCTACAAGAATTAAAAAAAAAAATTAGCTAAGCATGCAGTTATAGTCCCAGCTGTTTGGGAGGCTGAAACAGGAGGATTGCTTGAGCGCAAGAGTTTGAGGCTACAGAAAGCTGTGATAGAGACGCTGACTTCGAGCCTGGGTAAAAGAGTGAGACCCTTTCTCTAAAATAATAGTAACTATTATTATTATATTTATAAGTTTATTGGTATAAAGTTATACTTTATTCCTGTATAACACTTTGACCTCTAAATTTTAGCCTTTAATCTGTGTCTCTATGGATGATTTTTTAAAAATCTTGTTTCTTTATTCTTGGGAATATCTGTAAGAAGTTTTTATTTTAAAAGTATTTTGAAAAATGTAGCTTACTTTAATGAATCATGCTTATTTAAAGTATTAATTTCTGTTTTCCTTTTATTGTTTCTGCCATCTAACTTTCTCTAAGAGAAGACTGACTACCAGTGCACGTGGATGGATAATTTCTTGATAAAATGGATGACTCACTGTGCTGAAGAACAAAGAAAAAAATGTCTGAGTTCGTTATGCATTTCACTCCTTAGATAGAATATTTTAAAATTTTAGCACTTAGATTTCTAAATTCTTTTGATTCTTCTTTGATTCATTTATCATAGTATCTTGCTCTTGATTTATGGATTCCATATGTTCTAAATTTCCATGGAGAATGCTAACGTTATCTCTTTTTTATTGTATTAACTCTGTTTCATTAGAGAAATGATATTTACTGCCTTTGAGCTTCTTTTCAGAATACTGAGTATGTTCCTGTGTCACCTTATTTGCCAATAGTGCCAATTTTTAGAACGGAGGGTATAGATCCATCCTTTGCAACTGGGGAGGACCTCCTCAGTAAGGCACTGAACCAGGACTCTATGCAGCCATGCAAACAGGTAAGTATGCTTACCTTCCTCTCCGGGTTACAAAGTCAATTTGCGTTGCTGCAGGCATATCTTTTCACCATGACAACACTTGGTGTTTTTTTTGTTTTGTTTTTGTTTATTGTATTTTCTTTACTAGGGAAACACTACACACACAATGAAAAGACATTCTTTTCCTGTCTGTAGTGGAATCGTCCAAGTTGTTTGGCTTGATTTCCAGTGTCGACTTTCTAAACCAACAAGATTTTAATCCTCTGATGGCAGAATGTTAGGAGTGTCTGTTTCTGGGCTGGATTTTAGTTGCCGAGGTGGTAAGTATGTGGGGAAAGAATTACTGTAGAAATTAAAGTTTCCAGGGATTTTATTGCTGTGCTGAGTCATTTATCCTTTTTGTGTGTTGGGGCTAAAAGTTATCTGGAGAACTATTTATCTTTTCTCTCTCTTCTAATGCCAGTAATCGAAGTCTTCTTTGCCAAAGTCCCAATTTTCTATTGATCAAGCTAAACTTCTGCATGATCAAGCTAAACTTCTGCAAGGTGTGAATGCTATAGTTAAATGCATTCTGTGTTTAGGAAAGGCACAGTTCTTAAAGTCACGCTGCTATCTCACACCGGGCTTCCATATCACTTCCTCTTTCAACCCTGAGTTGTGTGTTATTTTGTTGAAAAAATATTATTTCTAATGTTTCAAAAAGCTTTCCTTTGCTTGAGTTCAGTTATGAGTGATATGTACTTGTCATCATCAATAAATTTTTTAGCTGATGTGATGACTGAAGCCTGTAATCCCAGGACTTTGGGAGACTGAGGTGGGAGGATCACTTGAGCCCATGAGTTCGAGATCAGCCTGGGCAACACGGTGAGACCCGGTCTCTCCGAAAAAAAAAAAAGAGAATTTCTTCAATTTCTTGTCCATTGATAGTACACGTCTCTGGCATAATGCCTTTCTTTCTTTTCATTTTTCTTACGTGCATTTTTTGTTAGTAATGAAAATAATATTTGGGAAAGAAAAAAATGTATCCGGATCAAAAAATTGGAATTTGTAATTTGGTTCATTTAACAATTAATAGTTTTCCACACGTGTTTCTTCTTCCAATAATTTCTAGGGCATTCTAAACTTTCAAATGTCACCCATGCGCTTTGCCACTTTTAATGACAGCTGAGGAGTTACAGTAGAGTTTGTTCAGAATCTGTGGTTCCCCAGTGATGGAGAGCACTTTGTTGAGCATTTGATTGAAATGGGAAGGCTTAATGGCCTTGTTTGTCCTGAGGCTTTTTTTTTCAATCTCTGAAAATAAAATTATATACTAATATGTAAATGAATTCTGTATTTTTTGAAGTTACACAGCTCTTTACTGGAAAGGACCTCGAATACAATTTCTCTAAAAACTAATGTAGATCTCTTCTATTATTCCAAAAGGCAGCCTCATTTTTTTAAAATCTGTCAGGCATGTTTGGTCTAACCCTCCATATCCAGGTAGGTAAGTTGTCATTTAACTACATTTTGCAGGTGTGGCAAGTGAGGCTCATAAAATTTAAGTAATTCTCAAGACACCTAGTAAGAAAATGCTAGAATCTAAACTGTCTATTTCTAGTTAAAGTTATGCCGCTATCTCCCACAGGGCTTCCGTATCACTTCCTCTTTCAACCCTGAGTTATGGATTATTTTGTCAAAAAAACTATTATTTCTAATGATTAGGAAAGTTTTCCTTCCCTTGGGTTCAATCATGAGTGATATCTATTTGTCATCATCAAGAAATGTTTCAGCCGAGCTGCTCCTACATCACATGTGCTCTCTAAATTTAATAATAAAAAATTAGTAAAAAAAATTTTATCAAGTATCTAATCTGTGCGATATACCACTATGGCCAGAAGGGATGTGTAAAAGTGAATATGGCATGATTCTGAAGAGTTAACAATGATCAGGTTGAAGAAAGAAGCAGGGAAGATCTAAAATCACGTCACTGTGCTCATTGACAGAGACAATAACCATTATAAACAAAAGGAAGAACAATAGAAAGATGCACAGTAAGCACAGGTTTTTATTGTCAGAATAGCATCTTTATGATGGATAGAACTGGAGTTGCTTCCGGCATGTTAACTTAAAAAAGTTACCTGGAGTATCCTGGAGAATTTGATGTCTCTAGAAGCTGTTGCCTGTCTTGTGTCATCATGGATGCTTCCTGGGCTCCCGGTGGCTCCTTGGCTCCAGTTATTGACCATGACATTTGGTGTCTGTCCTACTTGGCTTTGGATGTTCTTGACCCCTGGATGCCCCTGTTCACCCCTGTGACCTGGGCCTCTACCAGGATCTGAACCTGCTGATTCCTCGCTGCTTCCTTGCTGCTTTTCAGTACTGACTTCTGCAAATTCCTGGTTTAAATTCTGCTTAGCCCAGCAGTGAGTGCCAGTGGGGACATATGTAGGCAAAGCGAATGGAGGGTTACATAACTGCCCAAACAACTCTTGCCAAATTCAGTTCAGCCAGAAGTATTCATTTTGATGTGGGTTAGGTATGTAGAAAAGGAATCTTTTGATCAGACCTCTTAATTTAGTAATTCTTGGTTTCAATATGCCATACAATAAAGGAGTCCTAGTTTTATTATTACACAACACACTGAGTAGAGACAATTAAAATATATTCTGTAACTAAGAGATCTGTTTTAGAAAAGATAACTAAAAATAGAAAATCCCAAATGCTATCATTCTGGATAGAGGGCAATCCACAATAGTGAGGTAGGTTTAAAAATATAAAATTATCCAGTTTTATTTGGATAGTTCAGGACAATGGACACATTTAGTTTTACATTATTTGAGCCTCTGGTTTAGAAGGAGATCTCTTCCCTCTCTTTCTCTTTCTCCTCCTCCTCCACCACCCACCTTCTTTCTTCTTTCCTTCCTTTCTCTTTATCTCTTTTTTCTTTCTCTCTTTCTATCTCTCTGTCTTTCAAGCTGAGTATATCCATTATATGTAAAGAGCAGTTAGAGGGACCTTGGTCTCCAAGATAAACTAATTGTAATAAATGTTTTCATAGAAGTGTCTCGTGCAAAACAAGTTTGCTGAAAATGGGAGAATTTTGTCTGCTTGTTTGTAAGAGGTGGTTCTTGAGCAATGTTATAGAGGAAAAGACCCTATCTCTCACGGAAGACTGTTATATTCTCAGTACTAACCTACAATCAGAAACAAAACATAAAGCGGTCAAGCTTTATGAATGTTCCAGTTTTTTTTAATGTTCACTTGTACTTTGCAATTTTTTTTGAATTTTAGGCAATTCTCCAGGTGTATAGAGGTTACGGTTTTAATTTGCATTTCTCTAGTCACTACTGACATTGAATACATCATTCACAATCTTGAACAACTTTCACATAATTTTCCTAGTTGCTGCCCGTATGTTTTCTCTGGTGAATGTTTATTCATTCTTTAACCCAAGTTTCATTTGCTATCTTCTTATTATTCAATTGTAAGAGTTCTTGATGTAATCTAGATACACATGCTTTATCAGATATGTGTTTTGTAAATATATTCCTTTGTTACAGAATGAAACCTGGTTCAAGTTGCCTGGCACAGGAAAGCCAAACATCCACACCAAGATTTCGCAGCTAGAGAAAAGAGGGCATTTATTCGCAGGGCACCAAGCAAGGAGAATTGGGTAACTCACACTTAAGACCTGACCACCCTCATGGCTTCCAAGCAAGAGTGTTTTTAAGTTAAGGGTAAATTTCAGGAAAGAAGAAGTTACAGGCAAAATTGTAAATACAGACAGGAGGCTGTATATTGGTTGCACCTAAAAGGGAGGGATATCTTTTAGGTAGGGCTTATAGAACATGGGCTAATTTAAAGATCCTCTGATTTGCAATTGGTTAAGGAAGAAAAGCTTTGTCTAAAATCTTGGGGTCAGCAGAAAGGAACGTTAAGGTCTGGCATGTGGGTGTGACTTTCTCCAGGCCCCTCTAAAAGATCTCCAAAAGAGATTTAGAACAAAGACTGTTGGTAAGAGTTCAGTCCTCAGTTCCCCTTTATCTGAGGTCTATGTGCTAGCAGATGGCATTTTCCATTTGGTGAGGGTCCAGTATTCTGAAAAAACAGCTCAAGGACATATGTTAAGATGGTATCTCTAGTTTTTATAGGGGGCCAGACATCCTGGGACTCTAACATTTTTGGCTATGGTTTTAAGCTGTTATTACCTTCTTGCTTATCAGATTGTTTATTTACTTCTTAGAGCTAGCTAGGTGCCTTGACTTTCCCTTGACGGAACTCAAGATTTTCTTTTTTCTCCACGATTTTTGGGGATGCTGGCAGGCCCCTAAGAGGAGTTTCAACTTTGTCTGCCTTTTAGTCTGTGGTCTGTCCTTTCATTTTCTTAGCAGTGCCTTTCAAAGAACCAAAGGTGTTTTGAGTGATTTCAATTTATATATATTTTTATAGTTGATGCTTTTCTTCTTCTAAGAAGTATTTGCCTAACCTAAAGTTACAGGATTCTCTCTTCGGTTCTTGTCTAGAAGTTTTAGAAGTTTTATAATTTCAGCCTTTAAAATTAGGCTTGTGAAATTTTTCTATCACTTTAGAAAATAATTTGGCAGTTTCTGATAAGTCAAGCATATCTTTAGCATGTGATCTGTCAATCTCACTTCTAGGAATTAACTAAAAGAAGTAAAAACATTTATCTGTATGAAGTCCTAGGCATACATTTTTACAGTGGCTTTATTCATAATTGCCCCAAATTGTAAATAGCCCAAACATCCATTAACTAATGAATAGATAAACAAATTGTGGTATATTCATATAGTATAATTAAAGTAAAAACTGATGCATGTAATAACATGGGGTCAGGTCAAAAGCATTATAAGGGAAAATGTCAAACACAGAAATTACATAGTACACTATTTCATTTATTGACATTTCAGAAAAATCACAGAGACAGAAACTAGATGATCATTTATCAGGTGCTAAGGGTGAGGGAAGGGGATTGATTACAAAGTGGCTAAAATAAACTTTTTGGAGAAATGGAAATGATCTATATCTCAGTTGTGTTAGTGATTGATATGGTTTGGATCCATGTCCCTGCTCAAATCTCATGCTGAATTTTAGTCCTCAGTGTTGGAGGTGGGGCCTGGCGGGGGGGTATTGGATCATGGGAATAGTTTCTCATGAATGGTTTAGCACCATCCCCTAGGTGCTGTTCTCATGATAGTGAGCGAGTTCTCACAAAATCTGGTTGCTTAAAGGTCTGTGGCACCTCCCTCCTTGCTCTCTCTTCCTCTTGTTCTGGCCATGTAAGATGTAAGATGTACCTGCGCCCCTTTGCTTTCTACCATAATTGCAAGTTTCCTGAGGCTTCCTTAGAAGCCAAGCAGATCCTGGCACCATACTTCCTGTACAGTCTTCAAAATTGTGAGCCAATTAAACCTCTTTTCCTCATAAAGTACCCAGTCTCCGGTATTTCTTTATAGCAGTGTGAGAAAAGACTAATGCAATGGTTATGTGACATTTTATGTTCTTCAAAACACATTGACCTGTATATCTAAAAATGGTGAACCTTGCTTTATGTAAATTTTACCTGAAAAAAAATCTGAGTAAATAAAATTTCTTTGAAAGGGTTCAAGCTTTTACAAAAGTATTTTCAAAGAAAAAATTTTGGAATCTGTTTGGAAATCTCTCACTCACATTTTTTTCTATGAATGAGCTAATATTTTCTAGGATGTGAGGTAGTCCAACAACAAATACCCAGCTCTCATATAGGTGCCCATAGATATTGCATAAATTTTCTCCATTTTTATTATAAACAGCACCTATGTCAGTGTTTCCGGCTATAAAAATTAGACACATATTAGCTTTTTGCTCTTATCCTTAATAAGTTATCTGTTCAATTATAGCTGCCTTTACTGTCTTTGAATCAAATTTATCTTCTTTTCTCTCCTTTCCTCTCACTATGTTAGTCTAGGCTTTTGTGCAATTTGAATTGAATCTGTAAATTTGATCTTAAATTGCTTTTCCTACCCATTGGCTCTAATTCTTTCAGTTCATTTTGAATATGATGACCCAAAACGTCTCAATATGCAGGCTTCATCAAATTGCCTAACATGTCATGATAACGCCTTCCATTTGCCTTTAAATGCTTTGGATGATATGGCTTCAAAGAAAATGTTCTCTAAAGAATAGGTGCTAAAGCATTTTGTTTGGTTTAGCAATTATAATGTATACTGGGAAATAAAGTAAGAATTTATTTTTTCCAAAATTATCCTCCCAAATTAAAGATATGCTTGTATCCTTACAAAGCCTTCCAAATTTGGGGGTACTTCATCTACTACTTTATTTTGGCTAATAATATATAATTGATGAAAGGCCTTTAGTCTTTAACGATGTCAATAAAAGCTAGTTTAGATGCTCATAGAGGTCTCTTGTTGTAGTAAAATACAGATGCTAAGAAATTTAATAGGGATTCAGTGAGGGATGTGGTCTCACTATTACTGCAAGATTGTACATTGTAAACAAGTCTTTACAAATGTTTAATTGATTTCATAAGCTAAATTAGCTAAGAATATATTTCACTATGGTTTAAGTTGGCCAACTTTCTCCTCCCTGCCTTTTGGATGTTCTCTGTCTCTCTCTATTTATCTATCTTAGAATCCAAATCAGTTGAGAATAACATTGATATATCTACTAAGCAGTGGATTATTTTGACTATCACTGAAAGTTTAATCAATCCACATACTCTATATTTATCTTCTTCAACTTCTAAAAGAAATCAACAACAGATTTTCTATAGAATTTGGTGATGATTGACAAAATTTTGGTGACTTAGTTCACAAAATGCCATAGGTTATAACAAAATGCCATAGGTTGAGCAGTTTATAAAGAGCAGAAATTAATTTCTCACAATTCTGGAGGCTGGAAGTCTGAGACCAGAGTGCCTGCACAGATGAGAGCCTTTTTGCAGGTGGCAGATAGTCAACTTCTCATATACTCGCATGGTGGAAAGAGAGAGAGCTCTCCAGATTCTCTTTTATAAGGGCACTAATCAAATTCATAGAGGCTGCACCCTGATGACCCAATTACATCCAAAGGCCTCATCTCCTAATAACATCACACAGGGGATTAGGATTTCAATGCATTAATTTTTAGGGGACACAAATATCCAGTTTATCACAGCTGGATTTATCGAGCTCTTGATACCAAAAAGTTTTGGAAAATATCTATGCTTGTACCACCTTCTCCTCTCATTAGTCTATGGGAGTACCTTCATAGAAAAATTGAAGCTTTATAGAAAATTGAATTCTTAGAAAACCTTTAGGACTTTGCATTTTTTCAATCATATCCAAACATCTGTTAGAATTTGCCCTTTTCTTATAGCCATTTTTACAACATAATCAATAAAATATGTAATGTACACTGGATGGAGAAGTCAGTTGATATTTAGGAGTCTTTGTCTTTAGCCCTGGGTCTCTGGTCACTTTCCCCTGGGCTTTGATTAGTCACCCTTCAAATGGAGAAGGCAGGTGATACAGTTTGGCTGTGTCCCCACCCAAATCTCACCTTGAATTGTAATAATCCCCACGTGTAAAGGGTGGAGCCTGGTGTAGATCACTGAATCATGAGGGTGGTTTCCCCCATATTGTTCTCATGGTAGTGAGACCTGAGTCTCATGAGATCTGTTGGTTTTATAAATGGAAGGTTCCCTGCACAAGCTCTCTTGCCTGCTGCCATGTAAGAGATGACTTTGCTCCTCATTCATCTTTTGCCATGATTGTGAGGCCTCCCTAGCCATGTGGAACTGTGAGTCAATTAAATCTCTTTTCTTTATAAATTACCCAGTCTTGGGTGTGTCTTTATCGGCAGCGTGAGGACAGACTAATACAGTAGGACTGGAAGTTGTGCAGAATACTTTCAGGCTTTAACACTGATCATATGTTGTTCATAACCATGACAGATACTTACATAGATGTGATATACTCAATATACTCAATATTTGCTATACTCTCCTTTCTTTTAGTTGCAAAATTAATATTTTATTATATGCAGATGGCCTAAAAGATGGGGGCATATTGGATGTTTATTGTGGCTTAGAGTAGAAAAGACAATACCAAAAGTTTATTTTTTCCTCTCTGCTGTAGGAGGGCTTGTGAGGGGTTGAGCCCTATTCGCATTGTTAGCAAATGTTAATGCAAACAGAGGTGAGTCACCATATCAGTGACTCATAATAACTGTCATAATTTGGCTCATATTTATACATTTTTCTTGTGAGGAGAAAAACAAGCAGAGATAGGAATAATTTTATGATTTTGTGATGATAAATACCTCAATAGGTAGTCATACAGTCAGGAGTAGATGCTACCAATTAACTTTGTGACCAGAAAAGATCCCCCTGTGGGCTTGGGGATCCTGTGTTTACACTAAAAGTCTCAGCGACCCAAGCCCACAGAGGATCTGAGTGGCAGAGTGTGTGGACAGATGGCCTATTTTCTGCTCTAGGTCTGTGGAAGTTATTACTTTTCCTTTCATGCTTAAATATCTTATATTCATTCCCTCTCATAATTAATATTCTCTATTTCGACTTAGATTTTCCCTCAGAAGCATGATGGTTTTACTGCTGCAGTGAAATTATTTAGGTCTGTAAGTCAAAACTTTTCAAACTATAGAAGGATGATCCAGTTATCTTTCTGAGCAGTAACCATAATTCTCAGACATAAAATCAATATATTCAAATGAAACTGATAAATATAAAACATAAGTGGACTGCAGAAAACCCAGAAAAACCAGACTACACCATTTTCAAATTCATCTAAGATTTACTGTGGAGCCTCCATGTATCAGGCATTTCCCTAGAATTTCAGAAAACCTAAATATAGTGACGACCTAGGAGAAACTTCTTTCCAGGTAAAGAATATTCCGAAGAGAGTATCTCAATTATTTACTGAGAAGTATAATTATTACAAGATTTTCTTCCCACCCAACATAGAGCTCATTTTGACATGCGGAAGGTTAGAAGATATCTTGTAGGGGAGGGACCTTTGTGACTTTATGTGCTTTCCCAACTTATCTGTAAAAATATCTCCTCCCGCATAACCTAACTTTTTAGCCTAACTGGGTAGCCAACTATCGTTTTATTAATTTTAGCAAAAATATCTATGGTTGTGTGTGTGCATGTGTGCATGCATGTGTGCTTGTGTGTTTGTGTTGCCCTGCTTAATAAATCGAGATGAAATTTGTGCTTCCTCTGGCATTAGTTGAGAAAGGGAATAAGTGAAAGAAGCTGAAGTTGTAAAGAGATAGAGGAGATAAGGCAGGGTTCTAGAAGTAAAAAGCTCCCTGTAGTGTGAATGGGTTTAGACAAAGGGATATGAAATGCTCAATTTTATGTTTGAAGTTCTGTTAGGCTTCTGTGTAACACCGTACTGTTACTTTTTGAATCAGTAATAAAAGCCTATTATTTAAAACTGCTTGGTGAGAGTGGTGTTTGCCAGAAATCAAGATTAAAAGAGACTGTGTACGAGTTGGAGTCAACATAGGTTTGAAGGAAGTTACAGTTGCTAGAGGAAAGATAAAAGTGAGTTGGGAAAATCAGGAGAGGCAGGGAAGGCTCAGAGCTAGAAGTACAGGTACTTAGGAGAAATATTAGCCCTGATCAACTCCTGTAATTGAGCCTGAGTCGTTTTGCTTTCTTCTTCTTTCTTTTGTGGAAGTTATGACTTTCCCTTTCATGCTTAGAGGCCTTGGAGACATGGACATGGAAGTAACCACCTGGACTCAGATAGAGAAAAATTCTGAAAGTAATATTTATAAATTTAGAATTCCTCCGAAAATCTCTAAAGAAACATTATGATGTCATATCAGCAAGATGGCAGAGTGAAAGATCCCAGTCTTTGTCCCCTATAAGAAAGAATTAGACAGCTCCCCATGAATTAAAATAGCCCTGAGAGCACTCAGGAGCCAAATTAGGACACTGCGGCAACACAGTAAAATAAAATAATGGAGACTAACTCCACAGAAAGGATAGGGAGTATAGTTTCATTCTGCCTGCATCATTCCATCCTCCATGCAACATGGCTTATGCCAAAAAGATTCTCCTTGGCCCAGAAGTTTTCCTCATGGAGAAAAAGTACAGCAAGTGACCTACCAGCTACCCTATCTTTTCAGGTCACTTCTCTAATGACCTGCTTCAGCTTCACTGCACCCAGATTGCTGGGAAGATCAGCATGCTCAGTATATCTGGGATGTCTGGAGACAGCTGGAACAAAGAAGAGCTGCAGGAGCTGTGAGTGTCAGTCACAACGTGGGTACCACTCTGGTCCTCAGTGGCCTGCTCTTCAAAGGACCCCAGCAGCCTTCACTGCCGAGGACCTCAGCAACCCTCATGGTCACCAGAGAATCCTCACTGCTTCCACCGATGAGAATCCTATCATGTCTGCTTCAAACACCAGAGCCACCACTATGGTAAGTACACCTGTGCCCTGGGCCCTGAAGTCATAATTATTCCATATGTGTCCATGCTCTGTACCTTGGTTTTGCAGCCACCCTGTGAGTGTCTATGCATCACAAACTGGCAAGACCACGGCCATGAGCATTCCTGTGTGCCAGATCTGGCACTAAAAAATATCCCCTTAACCATAACTCCCTCCAATGGGAGAAACAGCGAATAGGTGAACCCCAGCAGCCTTCTCCACTGAGAGCCTCAACAACATTCACTGCTGTCACGGACATACACAGCCTTGGTTGCTGAGGAACTCAATGGTCTTCTGACCTCAGCTGATGGAGAGAAGTAGACTATATCACTGTGCCCAGAGCCAGAAGCACCTCACTCTACTCAGCTAACACACCCATACCCACTGTAGGTAAAGATCTTTCCTCACCAATACCAATCCATAAATCCTGAAAGAGGTAAATGCTCTCCTAAATGTGCAGATATCAATGCAAGGAAAACAAACAAACAAATCAGGGAAACTTGAAGCCACCGAAGGAAAACAACAATTTTCTGGTAGCTAACTGCAATTAAATGGATATATACAAATTATGTAAGCAAAGGTTCAAAATAATCATTTTTAAAAAGCTCAGTGAGCTATAAAACAAAGACAGACAGGCAGACAGTCAACACAACCATATCAGGAAAGCAATGCATGAACAAACCTAAAAGTTCAACAGAGATAGAAATCATAAAAAAGAACCAAACAGAAATTCTACAGTTGAATAATTCAATGAATGAAGTTAAAAAATGAAACATAGAGGTCGAACATCAGACTCAATCAAGCAGAAGAATGAACCTACAAACTCAAAGATGGTTCATTGGAAATTATCCAGTGAGAGGAGGAAAAGTATAGAAACAAAAAGAGTGAAGACAGTGCTATGTGATAAAAAAATATATATATATAATTAATAGCCAAACTAGAGGACAAAGAGAATTTTGAAATTAGCAAGAGAATAGAAAAGACCTAGCAAAACCGTATTTTAAAAATTAAGGAGAGATTAAGTTTTCCTCATCCAAACAATCACTGAAGGAGATTTTTAGCACTATACCTGCCTTACCAAAAATACTTAAGGGGATTCTTCAAATTGAAACAAAAATACGCTGAACAGCATAGAAAAGAAAAGAATATTAAAGCATAAATTTCACTGATGAGGGTAAATATGCAGAAATATGTAGATTAATGTAACATTGTAATGGTAGTGTATAATTTAGTTTTAATTCTATTATAAAAGTTAAACGATAAAAATTTGTTTATAGATACACAATATAAAAAGAAACTGACTACAGGAACATAAAGTATGTGTATATGTGGGAGTAAAAGTGCAGTGTTTTACATAATTAAAACAGAGAATTACAGCCACTAACTATTTTATGCAAGCTTTGAGCTGATCACAGGAGAAACGTCTCTAATACACAAAGAAGAAAAAGGATGAAAGCAAATTACTAAAAAAATTATCAAATAATAAAGAAATATGGAAACAGAGGAAAAGAATGAGAAAACAACCACAAAATAGACAGAAAACAACAAAATGACAGTACTAAGTACTCACCTATTAATAATGACCATAAATGTAAATGTATTAATTTCATGAATCAAACAGAACAGCTTGGATGAATGAATTAAACAAAATACAATATCCAATGATATGCCATTTACAAGAAACTCACTTTAGATTTAAAGACTTGAAGTGGCTGAAAGTAAGAGGATAAGAAAGCTATTTCACATAAATGGTAAACAAAAGAAACCAAAAGTGGCTACACTTACATCATAAACAATATATGTAAAGTACAAAATGATCTCTAAAGACTAATGTCATTATGAAATGATAAAAGGGTCAATTCAATAGGAAGATATAACAGTTAAATAAACACTCAACATCAGAGCACTTGTATATAAAGCAAGTACTGCCAAATCTGAAGATAGAAATCGACAGCAAAAAAATAAAATCTCAATATCACACACAAAATATTGAATAGAACATCCAGACAGAAAATCAGTAAGGAAACAGCTGCCTTGAACAACAATATGCCAAACTGACCTAACAGACATGTACAGAACTTTCTACCCAACAGGAGATGGGCACTCATTCTTCTCAAATGCACATAGAGCGCTCTCTGGGATAGAGCGTAGGTTAGACCTTAAAACAAGCCTTAACAAATTTAAGAAGATCAAAATCATGCCAAGTATCTTTTCTGAACACAATGAAATGAAACTAGAAACCAAAAACAGCAAGAAAACAGAAAAATTTACAAATACTAGGAAACTAAACAACACACTATTGAATAGCCATTGGATCAAAGAGGAAATCAAAAGGGAATTTAAAAATATCTTGAGATAAACAAAAATAACACAACATACCAATAGCTATGGGATGCAACAAAAACAGTACTAACAGGAAAATTTATTGCAGTAAACTACTACATTAAAAAAGGAGAAATATCTCAGGTAAAAGAATCTAACTTTATACTTCAAAGAATTTGAAAAAGAAGCAAAAACTAAGCCCAAAGTTAGGAGAAGGAAGAAAATAATAAAAATTAAAGCAGAAATAAATCAAACAGAGAATGAGAAAACTACAGAAAAAAAATCAGCAAAATCTTTTTTTATTTAAATTTTCAATTTTTATATTTCGTAGGTACATTCTAGTTGTATATATTTGTGGGGTATATGAGATGTTTTGATACAGACATCCAATGTGGAAGAATCACATCATGGAAGATGGGGTATCCATCCCCTCAAACATTTTTCCTTTGTATTACAAACAATCCAATTATATTCTTTTAGTTAATTTACAATGTACACTTTAATTATTATTGACCCTAGTCACCCTGTTGTGCTGTCAAAGACAAGGCCTCATTCATTTCTTCTAACATTTTTTTTATACCCATTAATCATCCCCACCTCTTTGTCACCCCTCAACCACTACCATTCCCAGCCTGTGGTAACCATCCTTGTACTCTATATCCGTGGGTTCAATATCCATGGGTTCACTTACTTGTGAGATCTCACACAAGTAAGTGAGATCATGCAATGTTTATCTTTCTGTGCCCAGCTTATTTCACTTAACATAATGACCTCCGGTTCCATCCGTGTTGTTGCAAATGAGTGAATCTCATTCTTTTTTTGGTACTCCATTGTGTATATATATGACATTCTCTTTATCCATTCATCTGTTGATGAACACTTAGGTTGCATTCAAATCTTGGCTATTGTGAACGTAACTGCAACAAACATGGGTGCAGCTATTTCTTTCATATATTTATTCCCTAGATTTTGGGTATATACCCAGTAGTGGGATCGATGGATCATATGGTAGTTCTATTTTTAGTTTTTTGAAGAATATGCAAGCTGTTCTCCACAGTGGTTGTAATAATTTACATTCCCACCAACAGTATATGAGGTTTCCCTTTTCTCCGTATTCTTGCCATCATTTGTTATCGCCTGTCTTTTGGATATAAGCTCTTTTAATTGAGCGTGAGATAATATCTTATTGAAGTTTTGATTTGCATTTCTCTAATGATTAATGATGTTAATCACCTTTATGTCTCTTTGCCATTTATATGTCTTCTTTTGAGAAATGTCTACTCAAATCTTGCCCATTTTTAAAACAGGTTATTAAATTTTTTTCTATAGAGTTGTTTGAGATTCTTATATATTCTGGTTATTAGAACATTGTCAAATGAGTAGTTTGCAAATATATATTCTCCCATTCTGTGGGTTGTCTCTTTACTTTGCTGTTTTTATTTTTTTATTATTTTTTCTGTGCAGAATCTTTTTAACTTGGTGGGATACCATTTGTTTATTTTTGCTTTGGTTGCCTGTGCTTGTGGGGTATTGCTCAAGAAATTTTTGCCCACTCCAATGTTCTAGAGAGTGTCTCCAATGTTTTCTTGAGTAGTTTTATAGTTTGAGGTCTTAAAGTATTTAATAGATTTTGATTTAATTTTTGTATGTAGTGAGATACAGGGGTCTAGTTTCATTCTTCTGCAAATGGATATTCAGTTTTCCCAGCACCATTTATGGAAGAGACTCTTTTCCCCAGTGTATATTCTTGGTAACTTGGTTGAAGATGAGTTCACTGTAGGTGTTTGGATTTGCTTTTGTGTTCCCTATCCTGTTCCATTGGTTCATGTGTCTGTGTTTATATGGTTACCATGCTGTTTTGGTTACTATAGCTCAGTAGTATGATTTGAAATCAGGTAATGGGATTGCTCTAGTTTTGTTCCTTTTGCTTAGGATAGCTTTGACTATTCTGGGTCTTTTGTGGTTCTATATAAAATTTAGGATTTTTTTTTCTATTTCTGTGAAGAATGCCATTGGAATTTTGATAGAGATTGCACTGAACCCTTAGACAACATTGATTCTTCCAATCCATGAATATGAATATCTGCCCATTTTTTGGTGTCTTCTTCAATTTCTTTCATCAGTGTTTCATAGTTTTTGTGATAGAGATCTTTTAATTTTTTAGCTAAGTCAGTTCCTAGGTATTGAATATTATTTGTGACTATTGTAAATGGGACTACATTTTAAATTTCTTTTTCAGTTTGGCCACTGTTGGTATATAGAAATGGTACTGATTTTATTATGTTGATTTGGTATCCTGCAACTTAATTTGTTTATTAGCTTTAATAATTTTTTGTATAGTCTTTAGGTTTTTCCAAATATGAGATCATATCATCTGCAAATGAGAAAAATTTGACTTTCTTTCCAATCTGAATGTGAGTTATATCTTTCTCTTGTTTGATTGCTCTAGTTAGGACTTCCAGTACTATGCTGAATAACAGTGGTGACAGTGGAAGACCTTGGCAAGTTTCAGATCTTAGAGGAAAGGCTTTCAGTTTTTCTCCATTTGGTATGGTACTAGCTATGGGTCTGCCATATATGGCTTTTATTATGTTGAGTATGTTCTATATATACCCAGTTTTTTAGAGTTTTTATCATAAACGAATGTTAAATTTTAGCAAATACTTTTGCAGCTTCAATTAAAGTAATCATATGGTCTTTGTTCCTCATTCTGTTGATTTGATGTATCACATTGATTGATTTGCATTTTTTGAACCATCCTTGTATTCCAAGAATAAATTCCACTTTGTCATGATGAATGATTTTTTTAATGTATTGTTTAATTCAGTTTGCTGATATTTTGTTGAGAATTTTTTAAGCAGTTTTTTTTTTTGAAAAGAAAAAACAATGGAAAAACCTTTAGCTAGACCACCTAAAATAAGAGAGAATGGACTCAAATAATAGAATCAAAAATGAAAGAGGGAACATTACAATACATGCCTCATAATTAAAATGGGTCTTAAGGGACTACTATGAACAATTATATGCCAACAAACTGGATAACAAAGAAGTCATAGATAAACTCCTGGAAACACACAACCTGCCACAACTGAATCAACAGGAAGCAGCCCTAACAGACTGATAACAAATAAAGAGATTTAATCAGCAATTGGAAAATCCCCCAAAAAAGAAACACCTAGGACCAGATGACTTCACAGATTGATTCTACCAAATATTCAAAAAAGCATTCATATAATTCCTCTTTAAACTGCTCCATTAATTTAAAAAGGGAACACTTTAAAACTCATTCTATAAGGCCAATGTCATAATGTGTTAGGTTGGTGTAAAAGTAATTGTGGTTTTTGCCATTAATTTTAAACCATCCTAATATAAAAACCAGACAAAAACACTATAAGGAAAAAAAATCCTACAGGTCAACATGCATGATAAACATAGATGCAAATATTCTTAATAAAATACTAGCAAACTAAGTTCAATAGTACATTAAAATAATCTCACAGCATGGCCAAGCATAATTTATCCATGGGATGCAAGAATGATCAGCATATGCAAATCAATAGATGTGCTATTCTACATTAACAAAATGAAAAAAAAAATCATCTCAATAGATACAGAGAGGCCATTTGACAAAACTCAACATCTATTCATGATTAAAACTCTTAACAAAATAAGTGTAGAAGAAACTTAACACACTAAAGGCCATATACTCTAAGCCCACAGTTAACATCATATTCAACAGTGAAAAGTTGAAAACTTTTCTCCTAAGATCAAGAGCAAGATAAGGAGGCCCACTCTAATCACTTTTATTCTATATATTTCTGGAAGTCCTAGCCAGAACAAGTAGAAAAGAAAAAAAAAAAGGTATTCCAATAAAAAAGGAAGAAGTAAAATTATATCCATTTGCAGACAACATGACCACAGAAAACCCTGAAGAGTAGATTTCAATTGATCTTAAAAAAAAATAATAAAAAAGGTAACTTTGTGAGGTAAAAAAGAAGAGAAAGCCCTACAACACAACAAAAAACCCTGTAATAATTAATAAACCAGTTTAATAAAGTTGCAGGATACAAAATGAACATATAAAAATTGTGTTTCTATACAAAAGTGATACACTATCCAAAAGGAAATTTAGAAAGCAATCTCGTAATAATCGCAAAAAGGATAAAACACTTGGAAAGGAACTTAACTAAAGAGGTAAAAAGTTTGTATACTAAAAATTATGAATAATTGATAAAGGAAATTGAAGAAAATACTGAAAAATGGAAAAATTATTCCCAGTTCAGGGGTTGGAAGTCTTACTATTGTTAAAATGTTTATTCATACTACCCAAAGTGATGTATAAATTCAACACAATCCCTACCAAAATCCCTATTATATTTTTACAGAAAGACAAAACCAATGCCAACATTCATGTGGAACAACAAAGGACCCCAAATAGCCAGAACAATCTTGAGCAAGAACAAAGCAAGAGACGTCATGCTTCCTGATTTAAAAATGTATTACAAAGTTATAGTAATCAAAACAATATGGTACTGGCAGGAAAGAACAGATATATAGATCAATGAAACAGAACCTCGAGATAAAAGATAAATCTATCAATCTATGATTCTTTGATCTCAAGGGTGCCAAGAATGGCTACAGGTGCCCACCATCACGCCAGGCTAATTTTTTGTATTTTTAGTAGAGATGGGGTTTCACTGTGTTAGCCGGGATGGTCTGGTCTCGATCTCCTGACCTTGTGATCCGTCTGCCTTGGTATCCCAAAGTGCTGGGATTACAGGTGTGAGCCACCACGCCCTGCCCATACATTTTAAATACATACAATTTTTAATTGTAAATGACACCTCACCAAGTTGGGGGGCTGAGGGAGGGAAGAAATGTTATGACCAGAGTTTTTCTCATTTAAAAATTGCATTATTAGAACAGTAGTGGAAGTTTATCTATCCAAAGAAAGAAACAGCATAAACTAAAAAAAAAAAAAAAAATTAATAATAATAATAATAATAATAATAATAATAATAATGCTACTGGGCTAGGCCCTCCTGAACTTCCAGCTGAAAACTTTTTTCCAGACTGTAAACTAGGGAAATTGTACAGCTCATTTTCTTTATTTCTTGTCTTTCAGGGATCACTGTCTTTCATTGTCTTATATTTATTGAAAACTTGTTTCTTTTCAGCTTTTTGTTGTTTCAGGTAAGTGTGTCAATCCAGTCACTGTTCCTTCAGCTGGGTTGGAAGTGGAAGTCTTCTTAAGAGTACTGTGATGTTCTGTCCCATATTTGCCTTTCGCTCTAAGCAGAGCCAGAGTCAAGACTTAGGTGCAAGCAGTGTATTTGGAAGATGATTCCAGGAAGCAGGTGAAAGAGAGACAGTTGAAGGAAATGCCAGTAAAAATGTTTTGTCGAGTTATTCTTCTTACTGACTATTCAAAATTACCATGTCTCCAACAACTTTTTAACTTATTTATGTCAATGTGAACTTTAAAAAAATTAAATTAGATGTCCTTGTGGGTATTACTGTGCACAAAAAATAGCTTAGAGCTGCTTTATTTTTTATATTAATATTCCATTTACTAAAATTTAAATGTAAAACTCTTAAACTCTGATTTATCATTTAGCTTTTAACTACATATCTGATTATTGCCTTGGTAAAGCTAATACATTTTAATGATTACATTAAAGACAGTTTTACAAAAGGATTCAAATATATAACATATTTTACTATTTTTAAAATCATAATTTTAATACATTTGATTCTTATTTTAATGGGTATCATTTTCCTCACCCAAAATAAAAACAAAATTCCCACATTTAAAAATAGTTATTGGAAATATAGAAAATTAGACTTATGCCTTGGCTGACTCCAATTATTTTAAAGGTCTAATTGTTTTATAAGCCAAGTGGAATTTCAAGTTAAAATTGTGAGTACAAAACAATTACTTATATAGACACATTAAGTTGAAATTATAAACTAATCTGCTACTGCAATGAGGAAAAGTGTCTTAAAAGCTACATAAACTAAAAACATAAAATATGAGAATTTTTCTTTAATACAGAATTATCACTATTCAAGATTTAATTACCTTTGTAATTAATACTTAATTTTAAAACTTTAAGAGTAAAACATGTTTAACCAGTAGTGAATCAGCAATACCATTTTAAGAGGATTTTAGAATCAGTTTTCAGGCTTCATTGTTTTTGGCTTAAATGCTCAGTTCCCCTAGAAAATAGTCTGCAATAACACACATCAAGCTGTTTGACAGTAATTTCATCTGCAAAGGCAGTAGTATTGAGAGAGGAGAAATGAAAGGGGAATTTTTCACATTTACTCCATTTACTTGTAGGTTGTTTGATTTTTTAAAATAAACATGTTTTTATGTATGACAAGTAATTTCCTAAATTCCTCTTCACCATAGAAGACTTGGAATATGTACAATATGTTATCCCTTTAAAAAATGCTCAGTTGGCTTAGGTTGTGTGGCAACCAAATATTAGGACAAGATAGGAAATCTTGGAGTAGCAGATTTTATCCATGATTTTACCTGCCAGGTGAGCCAATTTTTAAAAATAGTTGGTCCATAAATGAGGAGCTCTCTTATCCCATCTCTCCCTTATTAAACTGAAACATTCCTAAACTTCTGATTTACTGGAATCCCCAAGTAGATTTTTACAATTGCCACATGAGTTTTACATATTTTATTCCATTCGCTTATACTATTGTGACACTAATTCATCCTTTTAGAGATTACTTTTTGAGTGTTTACTATGTGGCCAGCATTGCTCTAGGAAGTTGAGAATATTGTTGAACAAGACAAAAATTCCTGCCTTGTAGAGCTTACACACTAACAAAAGGAAAGAAACACTGAATGACAAGGATGCCAGGTAAATAAAAGGTTTAGTAGGTACACATAAGTAAATTATTTGATATGTTAGAAGGGGATAAGTGTTAAAAAATAAAGAAAAATATTGAACAGAATATGGGATTGTGAGTGCTGTGGAGAAAGTGTTATCAGGATGCAAAAATTGTATAAGATGGTCAGGAAGGATCTCCTTAGCAGGTGTTATTTGAGAAAGAGATTGAAGTAATTAAAGAAGCTAGTCCAAGTGGTTATTAGGGGAAGAGTGGTCCAGGCAATGGGTACTGATAGAGCCAATGAGCTAGGGCTAAAGCATGCCTATTGCCTTTGATGAAAGCAATGATTGGTGTGGCCAGAAAGCTGTCAGCGGAAAGATGAATACAGAGGGCATTGTAGATGATTGTCAGGTCTATGATATTATGATTCAGGATATGAAGAACCATGGCTGGGTTGAGGAATGACACAATCTGGCTTAAGAATCCCTGTGGCTGCTGTATGGGGAATAGAATGTGGAATGATTGGCAAGGAGAAATTAGAAAGACTTATTAGAAATCCATGGCAGTAATCCAAGAAAGAAAGAGTGGTTGCAAAGTCCAGATTGAAAGCAGTAGTTGTGGTGAGGATTATGGACATGTTTTTAAGATTAACCTACCAAATCTCCTGGGAGAGTGAATGTGGGATGTGAGAGAAAGGAGAGTGTCAATATGGCACCAAGTGAATTATGAGAAAATGGAAAGATGGGATTGTTATCAGGTAGGATGGTGAATGAGCATCTAGAGTACAATCTATACATGTTGAGAATGAGCTTCCTACAGGACATCCAAGGAATGATTCAAATCAATAGCTGTAGTGATGTTCAGAGCCCAATATGAAAACTTAGAATGTAGAAGAACAAAAATGATGGGAGGGATAGGGATCTTGGAGCAACTAACACAAAGAGAAATTGTGTCCGGTTATTGAGATGACTTCGGGTGACTCAATGTAGTTAACAGTGACGAGGTTAAGATAGGTAGAGATGAGGCAGGCTGGAATCTTGGAGCCCCTCTTGATCTGTGATGACAACAGTTGAAGGCTATACACTCAGTATAACTCTTCACCAGGTTTGGGGAGACCCAGTCTAACTTGAGTGTGAACTTTGTCTCTTGTGTGACCTGAACACTTCCATGGAAGGTGCAGCGATCCCACCTGTGACTCCTGTCACTCCTGATGAGAGTGACCTGAGGCCCGGTGCGGTGGCAATTTGGTGCCTCTTCTTGACCCTAAATGATAGTCTCAGTACTGGGACTTTTACATTTAATTCACTTCCTCCAGTCCATTTTCCATATCAGTGGTCTCCAAATTAGGGAGGGTAATGTCTAATTATTAAAATATATTAACTCTTCTATTTGTGTTAGCTTTATACAAAGCATTGTGTAGATTCAGGAAGTTCACAAAGATCACTCACATATTTTTTCCTCCTCTGATTTGCAACTACTTCTACCTTTTTTAGTTTACCATCTTACTATTTGTCAATGTTTTAGAGACAGAGTCTCATTCTGTCACCCAGGCTAGAATACAAATCAAAGCACACTTCAAAGCACACAATCAAAGCACACTTCATCCTCAAGCTCCTGGGCTTAAGCTGTTATCCTGCCTCATCCTGTCGAGTAGCTAGAACTACAAATGCACACCACCACATTTGGTTATTTTGTTGTTGTTGTTGTTGTTAAGGGATGGGGTCTCGCTGTGTTGCCTAGGCCGGCTGGCCTTATAATTCTTGACCTCAAAGGATCTTCCCACTTTGTCCTCCCAAAGTGCTGGGATTACTGGCATGAGCCAGTACACTCAGCTCCTATTTATCAATCTTTTGTCAGAATAGAGAAAGGAGCTCTTGAATAGCTTCCATACTAATTTTTTTTTTAAAGCTTCTAGTTTTAGTTTTGTGTTTTTTCCTCACTTCTATGAATTCCGACTGCCTCAGATTTCTTAGTCTTTTGGAACTTTGCAGCATAAATTAGGATGTTATAAAATGACTTTTCACACTTAGCTTTAGCTTAGCTTTAATTTCTTAAGTCATATATCCCTAGTCCTTGTACTTTTCAGCTTCCAACATTTTATTGCTGTGGTCTCTTCTCTATTTTTCTTTGTGGTTTAATGATACTCACATTACATTTTTACTTTTATTTATTGGGGTTTGGGGAGACAGCCAAAGTAGATGTGTATGTTAAATATGATAACTTTACCTGGAAGTATTTTATGTGTACTAAAGTTATTAATATTCATGGCATATAGTGATATAACTTATACTTGAAAGCACATATATTTTACTGATAGGTTGCACAAGACAAATTTTGGAGATCAATATTCACCTTGGCCAGAATGTTCCTTCTAATTTAATAAATTATATTGATTGTAAATTGTGCCAGAGATTCTGCAGAGCTTGTAGATTTCCTATCAAACAAAACGTGTTCGTGTGAAACATCAATTTCTCTGTATTTGAGAGCAGACACAAATCTTTTTAAATAAAGAAGCTATTTAAATCTGGTGGGTGAGCATCAAGAACAGTGGGACATCTGTCCATTTAAATTATTGGAAAATTGAGTAATTCAAGACATCAAACACTCAGATGCTCTTATGCAGTAAAATGTGTACAATCTAATGATGTGGCTTTAGTGATAAGAAAGGGTCAGGTGAAGTACAGATCCTGCATCGATTCCCAGTTGTAGAAATGTTGTAATACCCTAATTTCACAGATCTGCAATCTACCTTCAGCATAATAATGTCTGTGACAATAGGGTGCCACTGGTACAGTGTCATAGAAACTGCTCACCTGGAAAGAATTCACGAAAACATTTAGGTCTAGGTATAGGAATCAGATCAATTTTTATTTTTGAGAGCTCTTTGGTAAAACTTAAATCTGATAGTTGAGACCACTATTTGCTTTAACTTTACATATGACTTTAAAGTGTGTGTGTGTGTGTGTGTTTTTTTTTACATACTATTTGATAACAGACTTTAGCTTTGATTATTGAGAAAGTTGGATTTTTTTTCTCCCTTTCAGGGATTAGAGGGTGTATATTATTTGGGGCTAAATTGTTACGCTATGACAAAATGATTTTTTCTTTTTGAAATATTTGTTTAAATTTTGTAATAAAAAGAGAAATCAAATAAATCTTGATCTTGGTCATTTCCTGTGCCCCTTCATCCTGTGTTATATTAAGATGTAATGATATCTGAAGCATCCTCTTTCTGAAACCACCATTCATTATGTAATTACAGGTCTGCAAAGTACCAGCCTTAAGCCAGCATAAGGTATAAAATGAATGAGCCAAGACTCCGCCTGTGACATGTTACTGTACACCTCAAGAAGAACCCTGGCAGTATGTTAAAAAGTAAAATATTTTAATGCAATTTGGTTTAGACTGTGTTTCTTTCATTCTGCCTTCCTTTCTATCACATGTCCCTTCACGTAGGGTGGATCAGGTCCATTTGGGATTCAGGTAAGGGGAGGTAGAGACAGTGATACCATTGGTTTGTGTTCAGGGGGATATAACTGTGTGTGTCACAGTCATGTTCATGTATAGTTCAGTTGTCATCTATTTCAGCATTTCCTTTAGCACACAGCACTGGATATATATGAGTTGTAGGAAACACATTTTGAAATGTACAGAAGCAGAAGCACGTCATTGGAAAATGTGTCTCATCATTGGATGTGTAAAACTGAAGTGCAAGATTTAGCTCTCACTGAGCTTGTTGAAACAGAGAACCTTTCCTTTAAAACCGGACTAAACAAAGCAGTAAATAAAATGATAAACACACCACATTTTACTTTGTATGGAAATCATGTAAAACACATTTTATTGGAGTTCTCAGGGTTTTAGGATGCAAATGTGTGGCAGCTCTACAAATAGCAAGACCGTCTATGTGTGCAGTCATAAGCTTTATGTATCTCAACATATCAGATCCTAGTGGATCTGATGCAGTTTAGTCTGCTGAATTCTAATGGTTCAATATGAAACTGCAGGAAAAAATTGCCCCCAGCATAGCAAAATGGCCCACCAGTCTTACATATTTCATCATTAAGTCAATATATGCTGTCTAAGAATGACTTTATTACACAAATATGTAGCTCAACCTCAAATAGTGACAATTTCATCTGACCGCACTGTTAAAAAATAATTTTCAAAAGAAATTTCAAATTGTGACTTCATGCAGATGGAAAAATGAATCCGTGTTAAGGATTTTATTTAACTCATTAATTAGGAAACTGGGAAGATGTTTAAGTAGCTGAAAGGGAAATCCAGAAAACATATTTAAAGATCAGGAATATGGAAATGAATGTGCAAATGGAAATAAAACTCTCCAGTCCCAATGGGGGAGAGATGCTTTCTGTGTCTACAGACAAGAATTTGATTATTGCTATCAATTATTTATAGCCTACAGAGCTATAAAATATCAGAATCAGAATACGGTAACTCAGAAGGTGTGCTCTAGACAGGGGTGGACAAACCTTTTCTGTAAAGAGCTACGTAGTAAATATTTTAGACCTTGTGGGCCATATTGTCTTTGCCGTAACTACTCAACTCAGCTACTGTGGAGCTGAAGCAACCATAAATAATATGGAAATACATTGTTGCGACTATGTTCAAATACCATTTTATTTACAAAAACAGATGATGGACCAGATGTGGCCAGAGGCTGTGGTTTGCCAACTTCTGCTCTAGACAATGTGCGGTGGTTCATTGATGCATGTCTTTCCTCTTATACTCTAAGTTCTAGGCTGAAGAATTCCTAATCATTGCTCAGATGTTCAAAGCTAGACTGCAACTTTGGGAGAGCACTAGTTCAGTTGTGATTCACACTTACTCTGAAATCTATTTTTTTTGAATTTGTGCATAAAGAAAAGGAATAAATTAGGATTCCTGCCTGAACATTTCAAATCTCAGGGGGACCATGGACTTGATGTTTTTCCTTTGGTCTTGCATTGTCATCAAAATTCAATTATGTCTCAGGATTTTTCTCCCATAATTAATATACATACATACATACATACATATATATATATATATGTATATATTCTCAGAGGCAAAAAAAGTTTTGAGTGCTGACCTTGTCTGGTTTCATTCATTTCTTCTTCTAGGTTTGGTGTAGTAAAAAATTATGTGAGGGTTGTTACTTTTAGGAAGATTTTTAAAAAGAAAATTAACCATTATATTTTAGTGTCTTTGTCTGGAGGGTTTGTCTGAATTTTTCAGTTAGCGTTATTGAACAGAAGTCTCATTCTGTTGATTCTTTAAATACTTTAAATGTCCACTTAGTGTCACATAAAATAATAAAATGATCTTCACTGAATATTTTTCTGACTTTATATAGTCTCATTAACAATACTAAGACATATTATTTTGCTCATTCTTCTCTATTCTGAACCACTTCTTTTGGCTCTAGAAAACCTGGAATTAATATGCTTTGATAAAATAATTAAAGATGATACTACACTATTTGGAATATCTTAACACTGATTTCATAAATGATGAAGTGTGTTTAGATATTTAAAATACATTTTTATTCATTAATGTTGAGTAACTTTTAAAAAATGAATCTACTATATAAGAAATTTTATACATGTGTCTGACTACAGATGTAATCCTTTAGGGATAAGAATAGTGTTCTGTATCCCAAATTATAATTTTTTACTTCTACCAAACCACTCAAAGTAAGAAAAAAGGCAAAATTATGAGACCACAAGTATGAGAGCGGTAAGGAAATCTATTTTAAATACGCAAAAATTATAAATTACAAATAAATTTAAACATTTAAATATTTTAAATTAAAAGCATAGTCTCTATGACAAAATGTATGTTACACAAAATACAAAGATGAAACACAAACTAGGAGATGACATTGATAATTTATAGATACAAATTGTTAATTGATATATACCCAGAATCTAGAATGAATGGCAATTTAGAAAATATAGCCAATGCCATAGAAAAATTGGCAATAATATGAATTCCTCAATGCTGAAATTCTCATGGCTAATAATCCTGAATGGCCAATAAACTGATGATGAAGTTCCCAACCTTCTTATATGCTATCAAGGGAATTAAAACCAAAAAATTAAAATAAAAAATGAGAAATAACTTTGTACTCTTAAAAATGGTAAATATCACAAAACCCTTCTGTTTGTTAATTGTCCAGTCATATGGTACCACCTAAACCTATGTAGTGCAGAAATGCCTGGAAGGGAGAGAGACCAATGCATTTGTTGAATGGCACAAATGCTCTCAACACCATACATAACCAATTGGTAATGTCTGTTAAAGTCGAAGCTGTGCGTAAGTGATGACTTGGCATTTCAACTTCTAGGAATCAGTTGAAGATACTTTTGCACATGCACAAAAGGAGGCACAGAAAGAAAAGCTTTATTTTTTGTTTTATTTTTTATTATTTCAGTAGTTTTGGGTATCAGATGATGGTTGGTTACACGCATAAGTTCTTTAGTGGCAATTTCTGAGATGGTGATGCAACCATCACCCAGCCAGTGTGCACTGTACCCCTTGTGGAGTCTTTTATCCATCCTCTCTGTCCCACCTTTACCCTAGTATCCCCGGAGTCCATTATCTCATTCTTATGCATTTGTGTCCTCATAGCTTAGCTCCCACTTATAAGTGAGAACATACCATGTTTGCTTTTCCATTCCTGAGTGGCTTCATTTAGAGTAATGGTCTCCAACCCCACCCAGGTTGGTGTGAATGTAATTATTTTGTTCCTTTTTGTGGCTGAGTAGTATTCCGTTTTTTTAATATATATATATATATATGAATGTATAATAGGGATATATATGAATATATAATAGGGATATATATGAATATATAATAGGAATATATATACCATTTCTGCGATATAGATATACAGATATATAATATATATTCTGTGATATATATGATATACAGATATATATATATTTTTCATATATATCTCTCTCTCACAGTTTCTTTATCCACTCATTAATTGATGGGCATTTAGGCTGGTTCCATATTTTTGCAATTGCAAATTGTGCTGCTATAAACATGCCTGTGCAAGTGTCTTTTTCATGTAATGACTTCTTTTCCTCTGGGTAGATACCCAGGAGTGGGATTGCTGGATCAAGTGGTAGTTCTTTTTTTTACTTCTTTAAGGAGCCTTCATATTGTTTTCCATAGTGGTTGTACTAGTTTACATTCCCACCAGCAGTGTAAAAGTGTTCCATTTTCACCACATTCACACCAACATCTGTTATTTTTTGATTTTTAATTATTACTATTCTTGTAGGAGTAAGGTGGTATCGCATTGTGGTTTTGATTTCTCTGATCACTAGTGATGTTGAGCATTTTTTCATGATTTTTGGCCATTTGTATATATTCTTTTGAGAATTGTCTATTTATGTTCTTAAACCACCTTTTGATGGGATTGTTTGTTTTTTTCTTGCTGATTTGTTAGAGTTCCTTGTAGATTCTGGATATTAGTCCTTTGTTAGATGCATAGATTGTGAAGATTTTCTCCCACTCTGTGGGTTGTCTGTTTACTCTGCTGATTATTTCTTTTGCTGTGCAGATGTTTTTTAGTTTAATTAATTCCTGTCTATTTGTCTTTATTTTTCTTGCATTTGCTTTTGATTTCTTGGTCATGAACTCTTTGCCTAAACCAATGTCTGGAAGAGTTTTTCTGATGTTATCTTCCAGAATTTTTATGGTTTAATGTCTTAGATTTAATTCTTTGATCTGTCTTAGGTTGATTCTGTGTAGGGTGAAAGATGAGGATCCAGTTTCATTCTTCTATATGTGGCTTGCCAATTATCCCAGCATCATTTGTTGAATAAGGTGTCCTTTTCCCACTTTATGTTTTTGTTTGCTTTGTTGAAGATCAGTTGGCTGTAAGTATGTGGCTTTATTTCTGGGTTCTCTCCCCTTTCCCCTAGGGATGGGGCTTCCTGAGAGCTGACTGCAGTGATTGTTATTGCTTTTCTGGGTCTAGCTACCCAGCAGGGCTACCAGGTTCTGGGTTGGTGCTGGGAATTGTCTGTAAATAGTCCTGTGATGCGATTCATCTTCAGATCTCCCAGCCATGGATAACAGCGCCTGCTCTGTTGGAGGTGGTAGGGGAGTGAGGTAGACTCTGTGAAAGTCCCTGGTTGTAGTTTTTTTTTAGTGCACAGGTTTTATTGAATGCTGGTTATGCTAGCAGTGAAGTTGTCACGTGGACAGACTCAGGACCTCTGGTTAGCCAAGCCAGGATGTTGCAGGTGGTGTAATTAGCTGTTGTTTTCTCCTTCTGTGGAGCAGGATTGTTCTGTTGTAACTTGGCCTCCAGCCAGGAAGTGGCACTTTCAAGAGATCACCAGCTGTGGTAGTGGAAGAAGGATATAAGCTTGCCCTAAGTTGGCCAAGATAAGTATTCACATTTCTCGGGCAATGGGTGGGGCCATAGAGCTCCAAGGAATTTATGTCTTTTGTCTTTGGCTACAGTGCAGGTAGAGAAAGACCAGCAGGTGGAGACAGGATTAGGCGTTTCTGAGCTATGGCTCTGTTTGGGTGGGGCTTGCTGTGGTCACTGTTGGGGGTAGGGGGTGGTTCTCAGGACAATGGAGTTATGTTCCAAAGGGGATTATGGCTGTCTCTGTTGTCTCATACAGGTTGCCAGGGAAGCCAGAAGTGATAAGCTTCACCCAGCTCCTATGCAGCCAGCAGGGGCAGTCTCACTCCCGCTCTGCCCCACCAACAGTGCTGAGTTTATATCCAGGTAGCTAGTGTGTAGTGCTGAGATCTTTTCCCAGGCTACAGGCCTCCCTGCTGAGAAAGCAAGCAGGGTTTTCAGGCCTTGTCCCTCTCTACCTACCTACAGCATCAGCTGTGGCTTCTGTGCTTGTATCCTCACTTCCTGTTCACCCCCTAGATTCTACTCAGGCAAAATTATGCTCAGTCAGAATTATTACAACATTCAACTAGAAGCTTCTTTCACCCTGTAGCCCCTCTCCAATTCTGTGGGCTGCCTCCATCAAGGACTCCTGTGAGATAAAGTCAGGGATGGCTTCCCTGGGTTTGAGCTGGGGACAAGGAATGCCTACAGGGCTCTTCTATCTCTCTCTCTTTTCCTTCCTTCCTTCCTTCCTTCCTTCCTTCCTTCCTTCCTTCCTTCCTTCCTTCCTTCCTTCCTTCCTTCCTTTTCCTTCCTTCCTTCCTTCCTTCCTTCCTTCCTTCCTTCCTTCCTTCCTTCCTTCCTTCCTTCCTTTTTCTTTCTTTCTTTTCTTTCTTTCTTTCTTTCTTTCTTTCTTTCTTTCTTTCTTTCTTTCTTTCTTTCTTTCTTTCTTTTTCTTTCTTCTCTCTTTCTTTTCTTTCTTTCTCTCTTTCTCTTTCTTCTTTTTTTGACAGAATCTTGCTCTGTTACCCAGACTGGAGTGCAGTGGCATGATCTCAGCTCACTGCAACCTCTGCCTCCCAGGTTCAAGCGATTCTTGTGCCTCAGCCTCCTGAGTAGTTGAGATTATAGGCACCCACCACCACGCCTGGCTAACTTTGTACTTTTAGTAGATACTGGGTTTCACCATGTTGGCCAGGCTGGTTTCAAACTCCTGACCTCAGGTGATCCATCCACCTCAGCCTCCCAAAATGCTGGGATTACAGGTGTGATCCACTGTGCCTGGGTCCCACTGTTTCTTCTACTTTTATATTTCTCTTAGCTCCCTAAATCCATTTCAACTCTAGGTAAAGTTAAATCTTTCGCCCATGATCTGGATTGTCAGAATACTCAGTGGGGGTGTATGTTCAGAGGCAGACTTTTGCTCCTCTCACACTTTGGGAACTCAGTTTTTTGGCTCTTCATGGAGTTTGCAGTAGCACAGCGCTTCTTTCAAAGCCTCTGAATTCTTTAAGTTTCCTTGGTATGTTCCTGAAGTGGTTCTTTGATATGGTTTGGCTGTGTCCCCAACCAAATCTCATCTTGAATTTCCATGTGTTGTGGGAGGAACCCAGTGGGAGGTAATTGAATCATGGGGTCAGGTCTTTCTCATGCTGTTCTAGTGATAGTGAATAAGTCTCACAAGATCTGATGGTTTTAAAAAGAGGTGTTCCCCTGCACAATTTCTCTTATTTTTGGTCTGTCACCATCCACATAAGATGTGACTTGCTCCTCATTGCCTTCTGCCATGATTATGAGGCCTCCCCAACCATGTGAAACTGTAAGTCCAATTAAACTTCTTTCTTTTGTAAATTTCTCAGTCTTGGGTATGTCTTTATCAGCAGCATGAAAACAAATTAATACAATAAATTGGAACAAGTAGAGTGGGGCGCTGCTGAAAAGATACCTGAAAATGTGGAAGTGACTTTGGAACTGGGTAACAGGCAGAGGTTGAAACAGTTTGGAGGGCTCAGAAGAAGACAGGAAAATGTGGGAAAGTTTGGAACATCTTAGAGATTTGTTGAGTCGCTTTGAGCAAAATGCTGATAATGATATGAACAATGAAATCCAGGAAGAGGTTGTCTCTGACGGAGATGAGGAACTTGTTGGGAACTAGAGCAAAGGTGACTCTTTTTATGTTTTAGCAAATAGACTGGTGGCATTTTGCTCCTGCCCTAGAGATTTGTGGAACTTTGAACTTGAGAGAGATGATTTAGGGTATCTTGCAGAAGAAATTTCTAAGTAGCAAAGCATTCAAGAGGTGACTTGGGTGCTGTTAAAGGTATTCAGTTTTATAACGGAAGCAGAGCATAAATGTTCAAACAACTTGCAGCCTGACAATGTGATAGAAAAGAACATCCCATTTTCTGAGGAGAAATTCAAGCCAGCTGCAGAAACCTGCATAAGTAATGAAGAGCCAAATGTTAAACCCCAAGACAGTGAGGAAAATGTCTCCAGGGCATGTCAGAGGTCTTCATGGCAGCCCCTCCCATGGGAAGCCTGGAGGCCTAGGAGGAAAAAATGGTTTCGTGGGCCAGGCCCAGAGTCCTCATGCTGTGTGCAGTCTAGGGACTTGGTGCCCTGCATCCCAGTCACTCCAGCTGTGCCTAAAAGGGGCCAAGGTACAACTTGGACTGTGGCTTCAGAGGGTGCAAGCCTCAAGCCTTGGCAGCTTCCACATGGTGTTGAGCATGTGGGTGCACAGAAGTCAATAATTGAGGTTTGGGAGCCTAGATTTTGGAAGATGTATGGAAATGTCTGGATGCCCAGGCAGAAGTTTGCTGTAGGGGCAGGGTCCTCATGGAGAACCTCTCCTAGGGCAGTGCAGAAGGGAAATGTGAGGTGGGAACCCCCACACATAGTCCCTACTGGGGCACTGTCTAGTGGAGCTGTGAGGAAGAGGACCACCATCCTCCAGACCCCAGAATGGTAGATCCACTGACAGCTTGCATCATGTGCCTGGAAAAGCAAAAGACACTCAATGCCAGCCTGTGATGACAGCCAGGAGGGAGTCTTTACCCTGCAAAGCCACAGAGGTGGAGCCTCCCAAGACCATGGGAATCTACTTGTTGCATCAGCACGACCCGAATGTGAGACATGGAGTCAAAGGAGATCATTTTGGAGCTTTAAGATTTGACTGTCCCACTGGATTTCGGACATGCACTGGGCCTGTAGCCCCTTTGTTTTGGTCAAATTTTCCCATTTTGAATGACTGTATTAACTCAATGCCTGTACCCTCATTGCATCTAGGAAGTAACTAAGTTGCTTTAGATTTTAAAGGCTCATAGGCAGAAGTGTTTTGCCTTATCTCGGTTGAGACTTTGAGCCATGGACTCTTGAGTTAATGCTGAAATTAGTTAAGACTTTGGGGGACTGTTAGGAAAGCATGATTGCTTTTGAAAGGTGATGACATGAGGTTTGGGAGGGGCCAGGGGTGGCATGATGTGGTTTGGCTGTGTCCCCACTCAAATATCATCTTGAATTCTCATGTGTTGTGGGAGGGACTTGGTGGAAGGTAATTGAATCATGGGGGCAAGTGCTTTCTGTGCTGTTCTTGTGATAGTGAATAAGTCTTATGAGATCTGATAGTTTTAAAGAGCAGGGTTCCCCTGCACAAGCTCACTCATTTTTTTGTCTATTGCCATCCATGTTAAGATGTGATTTGCTCCTCCTGGCTTTCTGCTATGATTATGAGGCCTCCCCTGACACGTGGAACTTAAATCCAATTAAACCTCTTTCTTTTATAAATTGATCAGTCTTGGGTACGTCTTTATTAGCACCGTGAAAACAAACTAATACATTCTTGGAGCAAAAGTTCAACATGTGAGTCTCCACACACTGTTCTGTCTGTCAAAGTGGAAGCTGCACATCAGTCCTGTCTCCTATCCATTTTCTTCTCTCAAGAAAAGTGTTTTAGTAGCATTGCTTGCAGTAGAGAAACATGTCTATCAAAGGCAGGAGAGATAAAGTTGTTTTGGTGTATCATAAAATGGAATATTTTTTAGCCATTATGATGCATAATCTAGCAATCGATATATCAATTTATATAATTCTTCAGAATATATAACAAATGAAAAACAAACTAGTTGCACAATGTTATATAAAATGATCTCTTTTAAAAAACCTTGTAAGATACCAAAACAGGAATATGCAATATTTAAAAATATCTATATATTATAGATTTATATGTATATTATATTTATAGTTAACACCATGCAAGCATTGACAGCAAGTGTATGTGGTATCTTTAGGAAGATGCATTATCTCTGTGGAGAAAGGAGGGTTTGCATTTGATATGGTCGTGGACTACAAGGAAGGCATTCCTTATGTTACATTTTCTCCAAAGTGATTTAAAAGAGATAAGGCAAAATATGCAATATGGATAGTTTGTATGTGGGCATTTGGTATGAGACTCTGTTAACTTTCTGTTTATCATTTTTTTCTAAGAAAAAAAATAGAATAAGAGACAAGCCATGTATTGGATGAAGAGGGTGGAAAGAGTGATCCGGCCAAGACTGAAGTGTCCTGCCACACATGAAGCTTTGTAAATTATCCTACATATTTGGAACCTGACTTCCACACCTAGCCATATTTCACAAAGATATCAAAGTTTTAAATTACCATTGAGTAAAATTGATGCTCAGGAAGATGACATATATTCCTATTTCTTCCAGTTTCTTCAGTCACTCTAGATTGGATTTGACTTGATTTGAGCATGTACTTGGATCCCCAATAATCTCCCCTCCTCTGAACTCTTGTGATAGTTTCTAAATGAAGCAACTGTTGTGACAAAAATTCCACTGCCTTATGCAATTGCTTTGAACAGTTTTGTGAGTATTATCTGTGCCTGCCCTGTGGATGCAAGCTCCTGAAGCTGTAAATATGCTCTAATCTACTTATATAAATGCTTACCGCAGTGCTAAATTGATGAACAAATCCTCTTAATATGTCTTATGGCATTCAGAGGTTTTATGCTATCATCATGCTCATTGGTAGAAAATAGCTTGTGTGTGTGTGTGTGTGTGTGTATGGATGTGTGCATGTGTGTGCAAACACTTGAAGTAGATCAGGATAGAAATACTTAAAAGGCCATTTGCTCTTTTAAGTTAGAGAATGGCAGAAGTACCTAGCAAATGATTATATGTGTGTGCCTTGTGGACATATCTGTTATAACACAATATGTGTGTTTCTGAAAAAAACAAAAACAAAAACAAACCCTTATATTCTGCAGAATCATTGGATCAAAATTAAAGAGGATAAGAGGATTATGCTGAACATAGGGTCATAGGTGGGCCACTAAAATCATGCAGCTTTGTAACTAATCTACTAACACAAATACTCCTAATAAAAATACTAGCAAAGCTAATAATATATTAACTTTCTAATGAATATGTAAATACTTCAATACATTTTGAACTTTACCTTAAACAAAAGAAACAAAGTCAGTATAGCAGTAGCTTGATAGAAAGATAGAGATTACTGAGTTGTGGAGAAAAAGGGAAAATGGGCAGAGATCAAGGAAATTCATGCCACAACCTTTCCAAGACAGAGACCATGGCTCGGTTGAGTTCAAGTAAAAGACATGGGGTGAGTGGGAGTCACAGAGCGAACGAGATTTTTTCCATGGGTGTGTCCAACAGCGGGTGACTGCTTTGAGTTTGGTTGCTATTTCACAGGGGCACAACGTATGGTTAACTTGCTTTATTAATTTTATGTCTTTTGTTATCAAAGTACTTTAAGACCTTCTTATTATGATTTTCTCTTCTTTCTTAATGATGGATGCTATTACAGTTTTTTTCCGCGATATCTGAGCTTTAAGGAATTTAGCTTTTATATAACGCGTAGTGACTCAGCATATGTACTTCTGTGTGGCTACCATAAGGTAATGCATTGTCATCTATGTCTTGATAAAATTAACGTAATAAGAATTTTACATATCATTATGTATTTATATTTTTGTGAATAAGTATGGATTTTGTAAATAATATCTATTTTAGATAGTAAAACTAGGTGAGTGCTATGCTAATATTTATATAACAAATTTGGAAGACAACAGGATTGTAAAGTGGCTTTGACAAGTAAACATTAAATTTATTTTCTATTTGATATAAAATTGTGTTTCTAATTACTTTCTTAGGAAAGAGGTTATTATTCATTAAGAATCATCAAATGCATTTTATCCAAAACTCTTAGACTGACAGGATAATGGATTTCTGCTAATATGGTGATTGATGGTTGATGCTAAGCTTGAATATTTTTCCCCAAAGTTATACTATAGAGACTCATCTTTGGATAATAATCAGCCATAGCTATAAAAGATTTTCACTGAATAATTTGTGTTGCTCCACATTGCACCCTAAGGCATTGAACTGATTTCAGAAAGGTAAATTACCTTTATGCCATTTTCTTCCTATGTGGGTGGCAAGTACAAACATTGAATTCTATCTTGAATTAGATAATTCTTTCTTAGTCTAACACTGTATAAAGACTTCTTTTTCAATATTCTTTACTAAAAGTGTTCCTTAAAATTATAACCAGATGTCTAAAAATAAAAATGAATACATTCAGGCAGAAACTGCTACTCAGCTATCTTTATCTCCTATAACTCATTTTTAAATAAAAAGATTTTAATAATCTGTGATCACATAACCATTTAACAAAATTAGCATGTATTTTGGCCTCAGATTTTCTGATTTTCTATTTTCTCTGAATAAGTGTTATGAATCATGTTACTCTAAAGTGTGCTAATTAAGAAGAATCTAATTTTTCTGACCTAGTTATGAAACACTTCAGACTTTAGAATTTTAAGATCAGTACCATATTTTTCAACTTGACTATGAAAAAGCCTCAAATCTCCTTTGAAATGATTGAGTATTGAAGTAATAGGAAGTGTAGATTATGATAATGTCTAAAATAAAAGTGAGGTAATAATTTTAATTAAGGAAAACTACAGTCAAAACATATGTATGTTCTGCGATCCTTTTCTTTTTCAAAATGTTGGTATATAATGCCTTTAAAATATATTCTAAAGCATTAAAATAAATTAGAAAACTTAAAATCAGTTTTCTTTATTTTGTAGTTAGTTGGATTTATCAAAATATCACTCTTTTCAGTGATCATGGTAAGTTGCATTTTCAGAAAATACTTTTGACTGTGATTTATATTCAAAAGATTATTGTCACTCCTTTCACTTGCTGTAATGGCTAAAAAGAAATAGGCTGTAAAGATCAAGTGTTGGTGAAAATGTGGAACAATTGGGAATCCCATACATTAAGGCTGGACGTGTAGAATGGTACCACCAGATGGAAGAGTTGAGAAGTGTTTTAATAAATTTATTCCTACGCCTACCTTATGACACAGCAATTTTACTCCTAGTTTCTTACCCAAGAAAAATTAAAACTTTGGATACAAAAAGGCGTGTACAAAAATCTTCATACCATCTTTATTTTATAATAACATAAACTGACTACAACCCAACAAGATATCCTTAGTTGAATGGGTTAATGAATTATGCAATATGCATACTCAGTAATGAAAGGGTCCAAACTGTTGATATACACAACAGTCAACAGTGGTTATGAATGCTGAAACATTACCTGAAGTTAAAAAAAAATGCACGTTTATGAATTTGTAGCACAGATAAATGAAATGACGAGGACAGAAACCAGATCCATCCTTTTTTGGAGGAATTAGGTAATACACTGGAGGGGAGCATGAAGAAACTTTAGAGAGTAATGAAATTGTTTTTATCTTAAAGTGGTATACATATGTATGAACACAATTATCAAAATTCAACAAACTGTGTACTTAAAATTAGTACATATTATTGTATATAAATTGAGTGTAATAAAAATAGTAGTAAAACAGTAAAAACATAAAAAAATGGCCATTATTTGAAGGACTGGCTAATATTACATTTAAAAGAACTGCTAGGCCGGATGCAGTGGCTCATGCCTGTAATCCCAGCACTTTGGAAGGCTGAGGCGGGCAGATCACCTGAGGTCAGGAGTTTGAGAACAGCCTGGCCAATATGGTGAAACTCCATCTCTACTAAAAATACAAAAAAGTTAGCCTTGCATGGTGGCCAGCACCTGTATCCCAGCTACTCGGGAGGCTGAGGCAGGAGAACCACTTGAACCTGGGGGGTGGAGGTTGCAGTCAGCAGAGATTGTGCCACTGCACTCCAGCCTGGATGACAAGAACAGACTCCAGCTCAAAAACAAAAACAAGAAGAAGAAGGAGAAGGAGAAGGAGAAGGAGGAGAAGAAGAAGAACTGCTAGTGTTATACAGAAAGATCCATTTTGCATCAAAAGCATGATTATAGTGACAATACAATTGAGTATCTAGGGCACTTTTGAGAGTGAAAGGGAAACTATTAATACGATACATTTGGTCAAAAGGACTAAATCAGTGCTTTTCTAGAATAATCAAAGAGTTTTGTTACCCCAGTGTTGACTGTTTCCCCAAAATGTTGGTGTTAACTCCAGAACAACTGCTTGTAGAGGTATATTCACTGTGTATATAATATATACATATATGTGTGTGTGTGTGTGCTCACTCGTTTCCTTCAGGCCTTCTTCAGTCATTTGCTCACTGAATCAAGTTAGTAAAGCTGCTGATGATTTGTATCTGTGTGAAGTTCAAGGGCAGCTGACAATTTCCAGGAGCTATCTGCTACCATGCAGGCGGGTAAATCCTCAGGATCCACAACTGATAATGAGGTGCGAATCAGACGTGCTGGGTGATGTCTGCAAACCCTGTGGTTCTGTTACTGAAATAACGGAACCAGTTTTACTCTGTGTCTCATCCACACCTTTGCATTTGATCTTGCAGACTTGTTAGATTGCTTGTTCACACCCAAGACTTTCCCAGAAGACATACAAAATTACCTTACAAGTGGAAGTTGTTGCCTATACAATGGGATTTGTCTCTCAAAGACTAGTACATGTTACTGTTTCTCCCATAGTCAGACTAACGTAGACGTATTTACAGGAAAGAGTGGGTATACTAAGAATTACAAGCAAATTTGAAGTAGGAAAGGCATTCTGGAGAAGGCAATATTTCAACTGAGATTTTAAACATAGTAGGGATTATATAGGCAAAGAAAAATAGAAACAAGGTCCAGGCAAATAAAACAGCATGAAATGTGCTGAAGTTTCAAACAGTATGAAAAATTCAATAATGTACAAGAAGATGGGTATTGCTACAGAGAGCAGCATGTGAGGGGAGAGGAAGTGGGGAAAGTAATGAGAAAGAAGTTTCCTATACTCAATTTTCTCTCTTGTATTGTGGGTATGCTATAGGGCCCCTAGTCTAAAGTACATAATTAAATATATAGACAAAGAAAACACGGCAAGCATCGAGTTTCTCATTATTCTTAAAGAAAATTCCAAGCATAGCATGTTTCTTATTTAGCACAATGTTATTGTAATTTGTGCAAACAGTATACATCTTTAAATGTTTTCGCATTGTTAATGAATTCAAACATATACCATAGAAAGTAAGATGAGCTTGTGTTTCAATATATTTGAGTAGTATTTATTAACACTCATGTATCGGTTAGCTTTTGCTGGGTAACAAACCATTGTAAAACACGGTGGCTTGAAACAGCAATCATTTATTATTGCTCATAAGTCTGTAGTTGGCTGAGTCCATTCAAGCATCTGTAGTCCACTGTGGGTGGATAGATGTTGCTGCAAATCCCATTTATGTTCTGCATGCTTGAGATCAATTGGCTGTCAGTTGGTCCAGAATGGTTTGTTTTCTCCCCATAGTCTCTCACCACTTAGCAAGCTGGCCTGAGTCCTTATAAAGAAGGAAAATATGGTGGGCCTTGAAAATTGAAAGCAGATGAGAATGGAGACTAGCATTCCAAGACTCAGCAATACTCAGAACAAAGGTCAGACTATGCATGGAAAGTTAGAAGATATAATAAAGAAAAGAGCTCAGCTGAAGCAAAGGGATATGTATTAGTCATCTACTGCCAAAATAATGCCACATAGGATACTGCCAAAACCTCAGTGGCTTATGAGCACAAGTATTTATTGACTGTGGTTTGACTGATGGGGGCTTGGCTTGACTGCATGATTCTGATCCAAACAATTATCATCTGCAATTGGCTCTAGGCTGTGGATTTTAGATGAGCTCCATATTTATTCATTCTGGGACTCAGGTTAAAGGAGCATCCAGTACCAGGGTGAGCTCTTCTCATGGTGGAACACTATAGTTTAAAATTCAAGCCAAACCACATATCACACTCAGAGTTTCTGCTTGTATCACATCTCCTAATTTTCAACTGGCCAAGTTAATCACAAGGCCACACTCACTATCAACAGAGCAGGGACATACACTCCACCTACCCTGAGAAAGTGGCTATTTAATAAACAATAATCAAAGAAACCAAAGGGTATATTTGGTGAGATAAAGGAGAAATGAGGACATAAGATAGAAATCAAATAGCCATATGATTTAAGTTGAATAATTAGGTTAAAATCCTACGAGGGGAAGCACCTGGAATTTTCCAAGATGGCCACACCAATATCCCCTATTCCTCATGCTCCTGTGGAGGTATAATGTGACATTGATACTCTTCCATTAAGAGCTAACGTCTGTAGCTGCTCTCGATTGTGGATCCATCGAGACTGGTTTACCAAAAGTGTACAATGAAAGTGACACTATGTTATTTTCAAGCATGGGTTATCAAAGGTCACGTGGCTTCCCCCTGCTTCCCTGGAACAGTCACACTGGAGCCCTTAGCAGCCGTGAAGCCATCTGACTGTACCAAGCCTATGAAGCCGGGAAGAAGCGCAAATCTGCACAGGTAGAAGGACCACATGGAGAAGCTCTGATACAGCATGAAGGAGAGGGATGCCTCACTCGCCCCCAGCTGTTTCAGTTCCACTATTCCAACTGCAGCCTCCCTCTGACTGCAACCTCATGGAAGGTTGCATGCCGGGACTACCCAGGAAGCGCCTTCTAGATTCCTGACCCTCAGAAACTGTGCGAAATAATAAGAGGATTGTTTGAAGTCACTTGGTTTTGAGATGATTTGCTATGACACAATATATAACTAGAAATATATCTATAGCAGGGCATAAATATTAGGGAGATAAATTTGACCTGTTTAACAAGAAAGAAAGAGCAACAGAGATTTGCTGGGCAAAGAATAGCAGGATACAGGCAGTATTTCAGAGCGCTCAGGCAAAGGACAGCATGAGATCACCTGAGGACAAGGGTACCTGGCAGCAGGGAAATGATCTCAGAGTGTTACTGACAGCAAATGCACATGCTTTGGCAATTCATATTTTAGAAAAGTTAAATGTGTCAGTTTTGGGGAACTTATGTATATTTTATAGATCTTGACCTCTTTTTTTTTTTTTTGAGACAGAGTCTTGCTGTGTCCCCCAGACTGGAGTGCAGTGGCGTGATCTCAGCTCACTGCAACCTCTGCCTCCCGGGTTCAAGTGATTTTTCTGCCTCATCCTCCTGAGTAGCTGGGACTACAGGCACATCCCACCATGTCTGGCTAATGTTTGTATTTTCTTTCTTTTTTTTTTTTTTTTGAGATGGAGTCTTGCTCTGTCGCCAGGCTGGAGTGCAGTGGCAAGATCTCGGCTCACTGCAAGCTCCGCCTCCCTGATCCACGCCATTCTTCTGACTCAGCCTCCCAAGTAGCTGGGACTACAGGTACCTGCCACCACGCCCAGCTAATTTTTTGTATTTTTAGCAGAGACTGGGTTTCACCATGTTAGCCACGATGGTCTCGATCTCCTGACCTCGTGATCCACCCGCCTTGGCCTCCCAAAGTGCTGGGATTACAGGCGTGAGCCACCGGGCCCGGCCAATGTTTGTATCTTTAGTAGAGACGGAGTTTCACCATGTTGGTCAGGCTGGTCTCGAACTCCTGACCTCATGATCCACCCACCTCAGCCTCCCAAAGTGCTGGGATTACAGGTGTGAGCTACCACAACCAGCCAGATCTTGACCTCTTAAGTGAATACACTATTGAGTCATTTTATGAAAAATATGTTTATCTCCTAGTAAATCTGTTTGTTAAATGTGGGTTTTTATTAATTGGTTCAATGGCCTTACTTATTAGTCACTTTTTATTCATTTTTTAAAAAGTCTCCATTTAAAACTGCTATTGTGTGGAAACCAAGAGATTTTATTTGCATCCCATTATAAACAATAAGCTAACATTAGGCTTTTTCCTAAAAATGATTTAAAACCACAAGATTTAGTATACATTTCAGCAATTAGTACATTTCATGACATAGTACCCTTAAGTCCAACATCATTAGCTCATCTGTTCTGCAATGTAGGGAAACTTTGAGTCATATTTATATTGTTGCTGATGCTTCATAGCCATCTCAGACTGTGAAGCATGTGATCTGTGACATGTGTAGCCTGTGTGTCAGTTGTTTTCTCTGCCATTGAAGATCATCTCCTTCTATCACATTAGAAAAGCAGGAGGGGTTGTCTCATAGCTACCCTTGTCATGTCCGGTATACAACTGCTCCCAAACATGATGTGACCTTTCGCTCTGTGCCTGCTTCACCGTGAACCCTCAACTCACTTCATTGATGTCCACCAAGTGGAACTGCTTGACCCTTCAGTTCATGCCATTTCCTGCATTCAAGGCCAGCTGACAGGTATATGTGGGGTGGGCCATTCATCCCTTTGTTGCTTGGTGCTTTCATTTTCTACAGTTCTATGGCTGAAAGTTCTAGAAAGTATGCATCAGATATTACTTAATGGGACTTAAGGGAAATTTTAAACTACAATGGAAAAATTTTGAAATACACACCAAATATTTGATTCCTAGTGCTCAAAATGCACTCTAGAACGTAAACATTTTTATGTTTGAGTGTTCTGGAATGCCCACCCTGGTCCTGTCACTGTGCCTCCTTTAGAGAGATACATAATTTTCTTATCTCCATCATTAAAGTTTTACTCTTCTTTTGTGAAATTCCCCTCACTACCCGTAGATCCAGCCCAGGATCCAGCCCCTTACTTCACACTTACATTTTTCAAGGTCAAGAGTAGTTTCTTTTCCTAAGGGTAATGAAGGGGGCAACAGCAGGATGGTCTGTGGTGGTATTCAGCATGCCAAGTACTGCAAGTGGCTCAGGGGGTGAACACCCCAAGTATTATCCTCTTCCCCATTTATTCACCCATGTACATTGCAGGCTATATACTCTTCAGATTATTACTCTTCACATAATCTCCTCCTCCTCCTTCATCACCATCTTTTAAGGTCAAATGTTGGTTATCAGAGATTGTGTAATCTAGCTCCGCATTGCAAAAGAGAAACATTCCTAACCGCTTTTAAGTTGGAGATACTACTTCACATTATTGAAAGTGATGACCTAAATTAATCAAGTGAACTAACATGTAAATGTTAGCCATGTTGGTTGCCAGCCATATTAGTTCACTTAGTTCAGTTTTTTCCTGCATTCCTCTGATATTTTGTCCCATCAGATCAGTTTAGAAATGGAAACAGATCTGCTGATGAGCCACTCACCCTTTAATATGGCCGCTCTTTGTAGCTGCAGAGAGGATATAGAGAGATCTAGAAATGTGTTCAATTAAATATTAAGCCAGGCATGGTTGCTCATACCTGTAATTTCAGCACTTTGGGAAGCAGAGGCAGGAGGATTGTTTGAGGCTGGGAATTCAAGGTGGCAGTGTGCTATGATTATGCCATTGCACTCCAGCCTGGGTGACACAGTGAGATCCCATCTTAAAAAAAAAAAAAAAAAAAAAAAAATTGAAGATAGCTAACCCTTTCTTGTGTGGGAAAAAGAGGAAGAATTGTTTTATTTTCCATGAAATAGAACTTCCACAATAATTTGTTTTGTTTACTGTATATTTTATCCTATTTTGTTATTTATTCATGAGTTTAGAATATATTAAATGACTGAGGGATTGCCATGTGAAGGTTTGGGATGAGGACATGCAGACAGAAACATAGCTGTTGCAGAGACAGAAATGACCTTAGAATGTTTGAGGCAGGAAAAGGCCGGTGTGGCTGGAGCGTAGAATTTCTCCTTATCTTCCAAATAACTTTACTTTAGAAAGTAGAGAATGGAGGGGCTGAACAGATCTCATATTCAAAATTTTGTGTTCTTATCTGGAAAAAGAATCAAGTTTAGAAGGACGTTTTAGATCTTTCTCTCTTGACCACCCACTATGTCTAAGAGCCATCTTCTGTAAGGAAAGACTGGAGGAAGCAGAGAATGATGGTGGTGGAGAGTGATGTAGACATTCTGCACCTCTTCAGAATGAAGGAATAAAAGATTTTGAACCGTTTCAGGTGGAGAATTTGACCTGCCTTTCTGACATGTTACTGTGGTTGAGTTTCTGTGGTGCTAATGTTGAAACCTGTTGTTTGCTAACATACTGTTTTTTTCTTTCTGGGAATGCAAGCCTGTAACATGTTTAATGGTTCAGGTAGAACAGCGGGATAAGTTTACTAGTCAAAGATTTTGGATAAAGAAGTAGGAGAGAGAGAGAGACTGGCATGATTTTAGTGTCAGCAGGCAAACAGTCCTGTTGGAGGGCATGCTGCCTCCTGCCAATGACGAAGATTCTCCCAGTTGTCAATCACTGGAATACCAAAGTTTTGGTCCTGCCAAAACTTGGGAAACTTGCCAAGGAGAATGCTGCGCGCTCTGTGCTGGAGAATTTTTTTTTTCTTTAGCAGCATAAAGCTCCACAAAAATATTGTTGAAGTAATTAAAATATAACAATATGCTTGCTTGAAGCCTTTAAACCAAACAATGCATTTTATCCTGCTCTTCTGATGACCAAACAAATTCTTTCTAGTATGGTAATTGGTTTTCATGTACTTTTTTTACATAAGAATAGCTATACAGGTGCAGAAGAGTCTGAGTTAAGGTGATCTTTTCCGTTTTCAGGGATGCTGGAGAGGATGATTAAAATAATTTCATTAAAATACTGAAAATAATTGCTAGGTTTTAATTTAGGTCATTGCTTTCAATGACGTTAAGTCATTACTTTCTCTCTCACACACACATATGTGAGTTTTGTTCACTGGAAACTTTTTGCTATATTTTATGCCATTCTTAAATATGAGATATTTCAACTCTAAAATGTATTCAACTTTAAGATATTCAAATTTAAGTTTTAATTCAACTGTATATTATTTAGTTACAAGATAAAATTAGAAGGTCTTTCTTTCTTTGCTGATTAACGTGGTGTAGTTGCTTTCTCAGTTCACACATAGACTTTTGGGCAATAATCAGTGGAATGATCAAATATGAAGAACTGTTTGCAATGGCAAAATTTTGAGTGATTGTTCTGTTTAAAGAGAGAATTTAGATGTTAACTTGAGGGGCTAAAAAAAAAAAAAACACACACACAAAAAAACTAGTAACATTACCAAGAAGGAGGATACTGTTAAAGGTAAAGTAGAATGAGATGCCCACTCACTTGTGGATAGGTTGTACACTTTGTTCAGAGCATGAAATACAGAACAAATGACTTCCCACTGAGTGGAGAGAAAGATTATACCTTCTTTCTCCCTTTTTCACTGAGCCATTAATTACAGAGTCAAGTGTGACTCTTGTTCTTTACCTTTATATTAACTTCAAATTATAATTAATATTAACTTCAAAGTATAACCTTAAAAGTGAAAGTCAACCCACTACAGCCCTGGATTCTGGCAGCCCCAGAACTGTTACTGCTTTATCTACAGCAGTGTCAATACTGGCTTCCTATTTCCTTCTGTACTTACAAGATTTTTAAGATGTATTACATCTATAATTAGTGTACTTTTAGCCATTATTTTACATATAGAGAAAGAGGATGATGTAAAAAACATTAAAAAGCTGTAAGTCTAGTATTTGGAAAAGTAATAACCAATATAAAAAACATAGTGTTGCACACCTATAACACACACATATTTTCTTGAAATGTCAAGTTGTTTATTTTTGCATAATTTAAACAAAACTGTCCAAATCTATCTTTTATTAAATTCAGTTTTATCCTTTTTTTATGGGTAAGTTCGGTCATTTCATTTCTGTCCGCGAACATTGCCTAAAAAATAAAAATGGTTTTGGTCGTTGGTATAGACAAATTGAGTCCTTGCTAATAGCAATTGTATCTCCTTACTCAATATCCTCCTTCACCCCACCCTCAAGAACATAGTAAAATAATAGGCCATCAGTCAGTTCTCAATAAATATTTTGTATTAGTGTGAAATCTGAAAAATAAAAGCAATCTACCTGTCTATTATCTGTCTGTCTTTATCTGTCTATCTATCTATCTATCTATCTATCTATCTATCTATCTATCTATCTCATCTATCTGCCTATATAGCTAATATATTAAATAATCTACTGTCTATTTTTATTTCTCTGTCTTCATTTTAATTTTACCTAATACCCTATTTTTTACATTTTAATTAATTGTTAAATTGAAGTTTTTAGTTAGAAAACATATAGTGGTGTTTTAACAAAGTGTTATTCCCCTACTTAAAAAAAATAAACTGGAAGTATTTGATTAATTCTTTGTTGAAGATGAAAACCAAAAAGGTCTTAATAAGATTTTATTCAGAACCTTGTTTCTAATTAGAATTTCATTTTTTTGTTGTTTTTGTAAAACTTGGGAATTATTTTTATTATCTTTTTGAAAAATTTACACATATAATTTATTAAAAGTAATCATTTTGTTTAAGGCATTAACATCTTTTTGTGTGTGTGTTTTTTATTTTTATTTCAGTAGGTTTTTGGGGAACAGGTGGTGTTTGGTTACATAAAAAAGTTCTTTAGTTGTGATTTCTGAGATTTTGGTGCACCATCACCTGAGCAGTGTACACTGTACTCAGTGTGTAGTCTTTTAGCCCTCTCCCCACTCCAACTCTTTCCCCTGAGTCCCCAAATTCTATTGTATCATTTTTATGCTTTTGCATCCTCATAGCTTAGCTCCCACTTATGAGTGAGAACATACAAAGTTTGATTTTCCATTCCTGAGTTACTTCACTTAAAATAATGGTCTCCAATTCCATCCAGGTTGCTGTGAATGTCATGATTCCATTCCTTTTCATGGCTGAGTAGTATTCCATGGTGTGTGTATATATATATATATATGCACCATATTTTCTTTATCCACTCATTGGTTGATGGGCATTTGGGCTGGGCTGGTTTCATATTTTTGCATTTGCGAATTGTGCTGCTGTAAACAAGTGTGTGCAAGTATCTTTTTCATATAATGACTTCATTCCTCTGGGTAGATCCCCTGTAGTGGGATTGCTGGATTACATGGTAGATCTACTTTTAATTCTTTAAGGAATCTCCACACTGTTTTCCATAGTAGTTGTATTAGTTTACATTCCCACCAACAGTGTAAAAGTGTTCCCTTTTCATCACATCGATGTCAACACCTATTATTTTTTGAGTTTTTGATTATGGCAATTCTTATAGGAGTGACGTGGTATCACATAGGAGTGAGGTGGTATCACACTGTGGCCTTGATTTGCATTTCCCTGATCATTAGTGATGTTGAGCATTTTTTTTTCATGTTTTATTGGCCATTTGTATATATTCTTTTGAAAATTGTCTATTCATGTCTTTTGCCCAGTTTTTGATAGATTTTTTTTCTTGCTGATTTATTTGAGTTCCTTGTAAATTCTGGATATTACCCCTTTGTTGAATATATAAATTGCAAAGATTTTCCTCCACTTCATGGGTTGTCTGTTTACTCTGCTGATTATTTCTTTGGCTGTGCAGAAGCTTTTTAGTTTAATAAAGTCCTATCTGTTTATTTGGTTTTGCATTTGTTTTTAGATTCTTGGTCTTAAAATCGTTGCCTAAGCTAATGTTTAGAAGGGTTTTTCCAATGTCATCTTCTACAATTTTTATGGTTTCAAGTCTTATATTTAAGTCTTTGATCCATCATGAATTTATTTTTGTATAAGGTGAAAGATAAGGATCCAGTTTCATTCTTCCGTATATGGCTCACCAATTATCCCAGCACCATTTGTGGAATAGAGTATCCTTTCCCCACTTTATGTTTTGTTTGCTTTGTTGAAGATCAGTTGACTAAAAGTATTTGGGTTTATTTCTGGATTCTCTATTCTGTTTCATTGGTCTATGTGCATATTTTTAAACCAGTACCACGCTGTTTGGGTGACTATGGCCCTATTGTATACTTTAAATTTGGGTAATGTAATGCCTCCAGATTTGTTCTTTTTGCTTAGTCTTGCTTTGGCTCTGCAGGCTCTTTTTTGGTTCCATATGAATTTCAGGATTGTTGTTTTCTAGTTCTGTGAAGAATGGTGGTGATATTTTGATGGGAATTGCATTGCATTTGTAGATTTCTTTTGGCGGTGTGGTCATTTTCACAATATTGGTTCTACCCATGAGTGAGCATGAGATGAGTTTCCATTTGTTTGTGTCATCTGTGATTTCTTTCAGCAGTGTTTTTTAGTTTTCTTTGTAGCGATCTTTCACCTCCTTGATTAAGTATATTCCTAAGTATTTTATTTTTAAATTTTAGCTGTTGTTAAAGGGGTTGAGTTGTTGATTTGATTCTCAGCTTGGTCACTGTTGGCATACAGCAGAGCTACTAATTTGTGTACACAAATATTTTATCCTGAGACTTTTCTGGATTCATTTACCAGTTCTAGGAGCTTTTTAGATGAGTCTTTAGGGTTTTCTAGTTATACGATAGTGTCATCAGCGAACAGTGACAATTTGACTTCCTCATTACCAATTTGGATGCCCTTTCCTTCTTTCTCTTGTCTGAGTGCTCTGACCAGGACTTCCAGTACTATGTTGAACAGAAGTAATGAGAAGGGCGTCATTCTTTTGTTCCAGTTTCCAAGAGGAATGTTTTCAACATTCCCCCATTCAGTATAATGTTGGCTTTGGATTTGTCATAGATGGCTTTTATTTCCCTGAGTTATGTCCTTTCTATGCTGATTTTTCTGAGAGTTCAATCAAAAGGGAATACTGGATTTTGACAAATGCTTTTTCTGTGTGTACTGACATGATCGTAGGATTTTTGTTTTTAATTCTGTTTATATAGTATATCACATTTATTGACTTGCAGATGTTAAACCATCCCTGCATCCCTGGGTGAAACCCACTTGATCATGGTGGATTCTCTTTTTGATACACTGTCAGCCTCGGTTCACTAGTATTTTGTTGAGGATTTTTGCATCTATGTTCATCAGGGATATTGATCTGTAGTTTATTTATTTATTTATTTTTGTTATGTCCTGTTCTGGTTTTGGTATGAGAGTGATACTGGCTTCATGGAATGATTTCAAGTGGATTCCCTCTTTCTCTATCTTTTGAAAGAGTGTTGATAAGATTGGTACCAATTCTTCTTTGAATATCTGAGAGAATTCAGCTGTGAATCCATCTGGTTCTGGACTTTTTTTTTTGTTGGCAATTTTCTTTACTACCATTTCAATCTCATTGATTGTTATTGGTCTGCTCAGAGTTTATATTTCTTCCTGGTTTGATCTAGTAAAGTTGTATCTTTCTAGGAATTTATTCATCTCCTCTAGGTCTTCTAGTTTATGTCCATAATGATATTCATAGTAGCTTTGAATGATCTTTTGTATTTCTGTGGTATTATTTGTAATATCTCCATTTTGTTTCTAATTGAGCTTATTTGGATCTTCTCTCTTCATTTTATGGTTGATCTTGCTAATGGTCTATCAATTTTATCTTTTTTAAAAATCTGGCTTTTTGTTTCATTCCTCTTTTTTATGTTGGCTTCAATTTCACTTAGTTTTGGCCTGATCTTGGATATTTCTTTTTTTTCTGCTGGGTTTGGGTTTGTTTTTTTCTTGTTTCTCTAGTTCACTGAGGTGTGAGCTTAGATTTGTGCTTTTCAGACTTTTTGATGTAGGCATTTAACGCTATCAACTTTCCTCTTAGCATGACCTTTGCTGTATCCCAGAGGTTTTGATAGGTTGTGTCACTATTATCATTCACTTCAAGGAATTTTTAAATTTCCATTGTGAACCCAGAAAATTTGAGACAGGTCTCAGTTAATTTAGTTTATTTTGCCGAGGTTGAGGATGTTCCCATGACACAGCCTCAGAAGGTCCTGACAACATGTGTCCAAGGTAGTCAGGGTACAGCTTGGTTTTATACATTTAAGGAGACATGAAACATCAATCAATATATGAAAGAAGTAAATCTGTTTTGTTTGGAAAGGCAGGACAACTTGAAGCAAAGACAGGAAGACTCTAAGCAGGGAGGGTGCTTCCATGTCACAGATAGGTGATATACAAAAGGTTACATTCATTTGAGTGTCTGATTAGCCTTTCCAAAGGAGGCAAATCAGATATGCATCTATCTCAGTGAGCAGACGTGTGACTTTGAATAGAATGGGAGGCAGGTTTGTCCTCAGCAATTTCTAGCTTGAGCTTTTCTTAGTGATTTTCAGGCCAAAGATATTTTCCTTTCACACCATTTTGATTTTATTGTTGAGGCAACAATCATTCAGGAGCAGCTTGTTTTATTTCCATGTATTTGCATGGTTTTGAGGGTTCCTTTTGGAGTTGTTTTCCAATTTTATTCCATTGTGGTCTGAGAGAGTACTTGATGTAATTTCAGTTTTCTTAAATGTGTTGAGACATGTTTTGTGGCCTATCATATGGTCTATCTTGGAGAACGCTCTATGTGTTGTTGAAAAGACTGTATATTCTGCATAGAATGTTGGGTAGAATGTTCTGTAAATATCTGTTAATCCATTTGTTCTAGGGTATAGTTTAAGTCCATTGTTTCTTTCTTGATGACTTGCCTAGTGCTATCAGTGGAGTATTATTATTTTTTTAAAGTCTGTTACTAGTATTGTGTTGCTGTCTATCTCATTTCATGGGTCTAGTATCCATTCTGCCATTCTGTATCTTTTTTTTTTTTTAAGACAGAGTCTTGCTCTGTCACCCAGGCTGGAGTGCAGTGGTGCAGTCTTGGCTGACTGCTACCTCCGCCTCCCGGGTTCAAGCAATTCTCCTGCCTCAGCCTCCTGAGTAGCTGGGGTTACAGGCATGCGCCACCATACCCAGCTAATTTTTGTATTTTTAGTACAGGTGCGTGCCACTGCATCTGGTTAATTTTTGTATTTTTAGTAGAGACAGGGTTTCACCATGTTGGCCAGGCTGGTCTCAAACTCCTAACCTCAGGTGATCTATCTGCCTAGACCTCTCAAAGTGCTGGGATTACAGGCATGAGCCACCACACCTGACCCATTCTGTATCTTTTAGGTGGAGCATTTAGGCCATATACATTCAATATTAGTGTTGAGATGTGAGGTACTATTATATTCACCATGCTATTTGTTGCTTGAATAACTTGTGTGGTTTTTTCCAGCCTCCAGAGCTGTGAAAGATAAATTATGCATTTTTTTAATGGTCCAAATAGATTAAGACACGTTCCTGAGAGCATTACTCTTAATATGTGTAAGGTGGAGTAGTTAGGAATGAACTGTTTTTTTAAACAGGTGATTTGCTTGATACAGTCCTAATACAATGAATGCCACATGTAATTGGAAGTCCAATAAATTACTTTGAAATAATTTCACCTGCTACAGAGAATACTCCTTCCCTTTACTATATCAAGTTTTTTGAGGTTGAGAGTAGGCAAATATCAGCTGTTTGGAACTAAGTCCAGCATAACACTTGTTGGGAGATAATTCTGCATGGGTTTCTCACAATTCTGCACATCTTGTGAGCAGAGACACCAGCAATCTTTGTTTTGGGCTTTTTTTTTTTTCAAGGATGTTTCAACAACATTGGAAGGTAGAGGTAATATCTCCTCCTAAGCTTGGGGGTCACTTGGCTGGGATGCAAACCCAGTACATGCACAGCATCCTCTTGGGTGCCTCTCTGTCACCCCTATGGGACTTAGAGAGCAAGAGGAACCAACACAACCATGAGACTCATGCTTCCTGTTGTGCTATGAGTAATAAAGGCCTTTGTTTCTATTTCAGGAGTCTTGTGTCTTTGTTCAGCCTCCATGAAACTGTGGCACACAAACTTGTTACATTGCACATGGGGTGAAATCTCAGGTCCTTCAAAATTCTTGACAAACTTTTGATGGGTTAAACAGAACCAGGTAAGTTGACATTTTGCCAAGGAAAGAGGAAGTTTAAGGGGCTTCTGACAAAGTTGCCTTAATCCTCTTCTTAGTAATTAAATACTCTATTTACAAGTTTTTGTTTGTTTGTTTCTTGTTTTTAAAATGGCCAAGAAAATTTGTTCTAAAGGAGCGCCAGGCAAATAACAAAAAAGAGTGTTTGGATAAGGTATAGAAGGCTTTGCTAAGGTGGAGTCAACTCCTAAATGTGCAACTCCAGCCATCAGATAGAATGGCAAATATATGTGATTCCTAATAGAAAGATACATAGGCTTTTGCTCAGTAAATAGCTCATTCATAATTTATTCTCCACAGTCCTCTTTTTAAATGGAGATGCAAATATAAGTTATATCAATAATTTATTTTTACATGGCAACCAACAGTGAATTTGATACAGTTTTCTATAATATAAAGAAGCGATTTTTTTGATTCTTTTTATTTGCTTCTTCCTTCAAATTTGACTTAATTATCCCTTAATAATTCCTCTTTACTGAGTTTTATTCCACCCTTTATTGATCCGCATGGTAGCAAAAAGTTAAGAGTTTTAAAGACAACTTGTCAGTTTGATATATCAGATAAAGCAGCTAGTTAAGCTATACTTCTTACTTTTCCTCATGTGACTAAAAAGTCACAGTCACTCTCTTTTTTACATATCACAGACAGTCTCCAAATAACTGGAATCCATCAGGTGAATTAATATGCCTAAAGGCAATCTGTGTTATAGCTAGTGGGTTAGATAGGTGTCTAAAGTTTAGAAACTTATGTATCTAACAATTCGAAAATTCAAAAATACTTAGTAAAATACATCAATACATCAACAGACTCAAGCTCCACTGTAAACAGGTCACACTAGGCTGATGCTTCTGCCTCCCTCTTTTAAGGACTTTTGTGATAACACTGGACCAACTCAGATAATTCAGGATGACCGCCCTGTTTCAAGATCCTTAAGCTAATCACATTTGTAAAGTCTCTTTTCCCATGTAAGGCATTATCATATTCACAGATTTCTGGACTTAGGGCAGACTCTTTGTTGGGTCATTATTCAGCCTGCTGCAGACCTGTAGGAAGTGGGACACCTATCACTTAGAACGAAGTCATTTGCAGTACTGGAATCTAACCTCACTTTGACTTCCCAAGAATTTAATTAGTCTCTCTACCGTACACAAATACCTTAGTGAAAGCAATTGAGAGAGATAAAAAAGATGTTCTTCTATTTGTGATTGGATGAGCTATAAAACAAGGACAGCATGTGTACAATCCATAAACTAAAGTCATTCAGCAATTAGATCAAAGAGGCATTTGAAGCCAGTAATGACATGAGAAGGTGAGTCAACTCCTTGTTATAATGAGGAGAGTGTCCGAGGATTTTCAGAAATCATGAAACTTTTTGGACTGTCCACAGATCATGGAATGAAATGGGTAAGAGCCAAAGTACCCTTCTTATGATGGGTCATATTAGTTGCTACTCAGGCTATACTAGTATATGCTGTGTAGAGACTCTTCGATACCATGAGAAGACTTAGAATGAAATCTGGACTCTTAATTTCTGACTCTGGAAGTATAAAACATTAATTCCTCAAGGCATTTTTTCTCATCTGCAAAATTGGAACTATAAAGCCTATCTTATGTGATATTATTACAAATAAACGCCTAGCATAGTGCCTTCAAGGGTAGACTGTGAGCTGTTTCCTTTTTATTTTATCCTATGAATGGACTTTGTCATCATCTCCTCGAGGCTTTAGAAAATGTAAAAGTGGAAACTGGTACTTTTAAACTTACATAGAACTCGAAGGGATTGTGTATTATCTATAAATGTTAAAATGAAGACTCTAGTTACTAGATAATGTTCATTTTTTGACATATCCATAATGTCCTCATACTCATTTTTTATGTGTGTATATAATAGTGGAAGCTGTGTTTGTAAAAACAATTTTAATGCCATTTTCCTTATTACAAAAGTAATAATTAGAGTAGAAAATTTTGGATTTACAGATAAGCAATATCAAGAAAAGAAAAATCAACCGAGGTCTCACTGCTCTAGTCATTAATATTTTGGTTTATTTTATCAAACCTAATCTCTTAGTCTCTATGTCCATATTTTATATATCTATACACACACACACATCATATATGTATCTACATATTGACTTGTATGTTGCCAAGAGCTTTACAGATAATATAGGCTAGGGACTAGGTTTATTGATAAATAATTTTCATCAGTTTGTTTAAAAAGAATTCTCTCATTAGTGTTATATACTAAGACGAACAAAAGGTGGACCAGGTTTGGCAATATAATATGGGAATATGCCTTGGGTCATCCATACCAAGGTATTTATTTGGCTTCTGATAAATTGTTGGGTTTCCTTATTTTATGCTATTGCTTTTCTTTAAACAACTATTTTATGCAACCAATAAAAATTCCACCTTGCTTATAAACTCTACCTGAGGATATCTTTATAAATTGGATGATTTTGCTTTGTTTGGGTTGGTGAGAGGGTCTGCATAGACTTTGAAGCATTTACACTATTTATATTACAGTGGTACTATGCTGAGGAGAGTGTATATTATGGAAGTTTCTAAATATTTACCTAAAGGTGGTTTTCATGCTCAATTCTTTTGATCTTATGACTAACTTCCTTCTTCTGAGACCTTGACTTTGAGGAATATTTACCAATTTTCTTCAATTACGTGATGACTCATAAGCTACATCAAACCTTAAAAAGAATTTCCTTGCATTGTTTCATAATCTACTGCTTTCAAATTGTGGAAGCAGAGGTGGCTGTTTGTACTCACTTGCTACAAGAGATTTTCTTTAATTTTAAAGGGAATGAAACTGTAGCTACTTTGAAATTTTTAATACTTGTGTTGTTACGGCTGAAAGTGTTTGCTCTCATCAAAGTCCACCAACTTTTCATCTCTCTTATCTCCTTTTTACTACTAATCTGATTACTCCAAGCAATGTTTACAATAGATTAGGAATATTTTGCGCTAAAATAGAAGACCTAGTTGAAATGTATTTTATAAAATGTATCAAAGTTCTAAAAGCAGAGGCCATTATATTCGTTGGGGAATTGGAAATTCCTTCAGTGGTCAGATGCGTACTGTTCGGGAAGGATTTTTAAAATCTCTAATCAATAAAATCATCCCTAAGGGGTTCTTTGAAAGAACAATTTAGAATTATCTACAAAACCTCTCAATGATCAGTGTTAATGTTTGTCACCCACTGAAAAGTAATAAGCATTATTTGCACGCTATACATATGTTATCTCTAGCTCTCAGACCCGAAAATCAGATTTTACTGATGCCCTATCTGACATTAAGATGTCATTATGAAATCATTGAAGGACCCAATTAATTTTAAATGAAAATTTTTTTAGCTGGTTCTAAGTTTCTGCTGGTGAGATTTGTACCCTTCCTCTCAGTACTCACCAATTTCATTTTCATGTATAAAGATGTAGGTAAAAATGTTTTATGTAGCTTTATCCCTTGGGTCTGTTATTACAATGTTTGATATTTATTATTTATTTAGTTTATTATGTTTTTTTAATTAATGTACTTGCATATTGGCTCCAGGAGTATAATGACATGAAGAGACAAAATAAGCTAATAATTCTGAGAGCTGTCTTATTTCAGGGTTGCCTAATTAAAACTAGTTTTAAAGACAGAAAACAAAATTAATGTTTATAACAGGATGTAATACATGTAATCTTGGAAGGATGCTCAAGATTCCCTGGGAACTGAGGAGGAGCATTCAACTCAGATAGGGAAGAATTCCAGGAAGTAACACTTGAGCCTTTGATTAACACTGCTAGAACTAAATATGCACACTGGAAAAAAATACAAATAATACAGAAGGGTATAAAGCCAACAATGAAAAGACTATATATAATGTGGTACCCTAGATTAGATCTTGAAGCAGAAAGAGGATATTAGTGAAAAAACAGATGTAAACTGTATAAAGTTTGGAGTTTGGTTAATAGTAATCTACCCATTTTTTTTTTTAATAGTTTTGTGAAATCTATTGTGGAAATGTAAGATATTAACAATGGGAGAAAATAGATGAGGGAGTATTTACAAATCCTCTGTACTGTCTTTGTAAATTTTCTATAAATTTAAAATTATTCCAATATAAAAAGCTTATTTAAAATAAGCAAAGAATAATCTTTTCTTCCACTGACATATTGTAATAACACACTGTTCTATCTTCACCCCCAGCAATATAGGGTTCACTTTCAGATCAACATATATGAACCTACCTTATTTTAAAAATGCCTGTAAGATGATCCATGAAGCTAATTTACATATTTTAAAGTCATTTAGTTATCTCCATTTTTATGTCTTAGAAAATAATGTTGCAAAAAGCATCTTTGCAAATATATTCTGGTTTAAAATTGCCAAAAAATAAAAATATTAACATTTTAACATAAATGTTTAAAATTGCCAGCAAAGAAAGAGGAAAAATTGTTTTTCAAATGGTTGTTGGAGTTTATAAACCTACCAATATTACATGAGAATGCCTTTTTTCTCATGTCCTTATTAAAATGGATATTATCATTTAAAAAATTGCATTCTATTAGAAAGCAGGTGGTATTTCAATTGAGTTGTGATGGATGAATGAATACTAGCTAGGCAAATGGGAATTTGCAGAATAATGGGTAAGATGAAATCATGAGCAAATGTATGGCGGCACAGAGGAAGTGCTGTTCTCAAAATATGATATTTTTCAGAAAAGCTGGAATTTATCATGGCATTGAGGATCAGCATTATAGAGTTGGCTGCTACCATCATGAAAGTTTGCATCCCTCCTAAAGGGATAAACCTTGAAAAGTTAGAACCGATCACAGTTTTTATAAAGGGAAGACCATATTCAGATTTTCACTTTAGAAACATCTCAATGAATGCATTGTAGGAGCCTGGCTTAAATGAAGCTAAATCTGGAAACAGGATAATCAGTTAAGAGGCTTTTGATATGATACGATAAACATCGGTACTGAGGCAAAGGAAGCACTTCGAGAGAGGCATTGGAGACAGACGCTTCAGGACTTAGCGACTGATGAGACCTGAAAGGTAAAACAAGTGGAGTAGACAGGTTAAATCTCAGTGCCATTTTTAGTGTCAATGGCAAAATTAGAGCTCATAGGGAGAGGAGTAGATTTGGGAAAGAGATGATTAATTTTTTCTTAGATATGTTTCATGAGAGCTGCCTGTGAGACTCAAAACTGAAAAGTACAATGGACCAAGAGGCAGATTTCAAGCCTAGTTCTGGCTCAGAGATACTGATTTGAGAGTTATTACTGTGCCAGTGGAAGAGGAGACTGTGTCATTACTGACATTGGGGTGGATAAATCTTTGTTGTGGGGCTTCTGCTGTGCACTGTGAGATGGTTAGCAGCACCCCTGGTTTCTGCCCACTTAGAAGTCAGTAGTTCTTTCCAAGTTGTGATAACAAAAAATGCCTTTAGATATTGCCAAGTGTCTCCTCAGGGTAAAGTTTCCCTGGTTGATAACCATTGAACTATGTGACGTGAGAAGGGGAAAAAGCTGGTTATGGATCCCTGGGGAACTCTGGCATTGAAATGTGTCAGTAATGGTGCATGGGAGAAATGCCAGGTAGCTAGAAGTAAAACAAATAAGAAAAAGTAAGTGGTACCATCAAGGACAGGGCATGAGATGAGACAAGAAGAATCAAATAGACATTGATGTCAAATACTGATAAGTCAGCTGAAGACTAAATTTGTTAACTCTAGGTGGCAATTTCAAGGTCACTGGTGACATTAACAAGAGTAGTTTTTCGGATGTCAGCTTCAGGTGCCACTTGGAACTGGTTGTTCTCCAAATTCAATAAACTCTTAGTTTTTGAGTAATGGCTGTCTCACTGCTTTCTTGGGGGTTTTAATGACAGTTTTATTAACTCTTCTTATCCTCACTCAGTCTAGGTATTTGCCTTAGAGAAACACTGAAACCTCTACAGGAGTTTCTCACTCCTGGTTGTTTTTGGACTTAAACTTTTAATAACCAAATGCCTTTCTTATTTTAATGTGATGACTCTTTCAGTTTTTACTCTATTATTGTAGTCCCCTCATCCTAAAATACCCAGTGGTGTGTCCCGATGTTAACTGGAGTGGCAGACATTATCTTTGCCAGAATCTTCTCTTCTCTCTTACTCTTGAACCAAATTTAGATGACTAAAATCTCTTCACTTTCAGGGTGAGTTCGTTTCAGTGGAGTGCTGGAGCTGGTTTGAGGGCTGATTGTAAAATCTGCAGTAACTTTGGAGCCAACTGTTAAACAGCATTATTCTAAAAAATTAAGTTATAAAATCTGACAATTCATTTTAAAACAACCGTGGTAAATACTCAGCGCTCATCACTTTTAAATGATTTTACTATTGTCTAAGTGATTAAGGTTATATCTACTATATCTTAATGGTAAAAGTGTCATAGGATGTGGTACTTCTGTGCATCTCTTCTCACATTTGCGTTCAATGATGTCAGATTGGTAGCTTGAAATCAGCCATGGTGGAAGTTTATACGTTGCAGATATTGTCAGAGCCTCATATATTTTTTAACTGTATAGACTGTATAAGGTAATGGATAAACTATAATAATACTGATTAAACTTGAAAGTATCTTGCATCTATAGCTGTTACATTGTGAATAGCACACACGGTGAAAATATTCTGGTACCTAAATACTAGTATCCAATCGGCAAATCAATCATTCCGGTCCTTGATGAATGAGTGAAGTTTCAACACGTATCTGTATCGGTTCAATGTCATCTTACTCATTAATAAGTTAACATTCATATTAACCAACATTCAGTTGGAATTATGCTCATTTATTAATTGCAACACTAGGTTGACTATATAAGAATTTGGCAAAAAATAAGACCATTTTGTGTGAATAAATTCACCATAAGAAATTTACAATAAAGAGTAATGTATATCTTATTTGCAAATTATATGCCGCATATCCTTTATATCAGTTAAATTTATAATGGACTTAGGTTTGTATATCTATATCTATACATATATTGTTCATATACACCAATTTTTTTCCCAGAAAGTAAACTATTAAACATTTGCTAACGTTTCTTTCTTACAAGACTTTCCATATTAATTTCCAGGGGCTGACTTTTAAGGTCAATAGATACCAAAATCTGAGGTAAATACACTTTAGACCTTATCAGAAAGTGTTACTATGCACTGGTATCTCTAAAATTGGTCTCTTCTCTGTTCTCGCTACTGTCCTTGTCCCACATTTTATTTTAGCATATATTTACAAAATTACTCTATATTCGCCTTCCTGTATCTACTTATCGTACAATATTTACCTTGCAATTATTTCGCCAATTTTTATTGAGTAAAATTCACATTGTTCTCTGGATTTATCGTTCCTAATCCTTTTCTGTGACACTATTGCATGTGGTATGAATTTAACTGTACATACTGAAGTTCTACATATTTTGGTCCCATTATTGAATTTTTTTCATATATACTTCTGTTTTTTATCTCTCTATTGAATCTAGTCTCTCTAGTCTCTGGATGGGACTCTTGATTGAAAGAAGGTTTTCTGTTCCTAGGCATTGTCTACGCTATAATCATTTATAGGCATTTATCTCAAGTGCAGTAGAAGAGAAAGTGATAGGCCCATTCAATGTTTCCATGGGTTAGCTTCCCCAAGTTTTGAACACAATGGAAACAAAATAACCTGGAAACTTGAGAGCATCTAGGGTGACCTTTTTCCCTATTTCTGCATCTATGTTCAATTTCTCTTTTTCTATTTTCTTGATCAAGTCATACTGTTAGGTAAACTATCCCTTACCAATATTCAGCCCTCACTCGCTGCTCCAGGTGGCAGAACGTTGTTAGACTGTAGTAAAATGGTGGTCTTTCCTTTAAAAGCACTTATTATCTATAAGAGGTTACATTGTGTCCTCTTCCCCCATGCCGAAGTCATCTGTTGAAGTTCTAATCCCTACGACCTCAGAATGTGACCTTATGCGAAAATGGGGTCATTTCAGATTTAATTAGTTAAGATGAGGTCATACTACAGTAGGGTGGACCCATGAACCAAAATGGCCAGTGTCCTTATAAAAAGTGGAAATTTGTCAAAAGAACAAAGCTGGAGGCATCACGCTACCTGACTTCAAACTCTACTACAAGGCTACAGTAACCAAAACAGCATGGTACTGGTACCAAAACAGAGATATAGACCAATGGAACAGAACAGAGTCCTCAGAAATAATACCACACATCTACAGCCATCTGATCTTTGACAAACCTGAGAGAAGCAAGAAATGGGGAAAGGATTCCCTATTTAATAAATGGTGCTGGGAAAATTGGCTAGCCATAAGTAGAAAGCTGAAACTGGATCCTTTCCTTACTCCTTATACGAAAATTAATTCAAGATGGATTAGAGACTTAAATGTTAGACCTAATACCATAAAAATCCTAGAGGAAAACCTAGGTAGTACCATTCAGGACATAGGCATGGGCAAAGACTTCATGTCTAAAACACCAAAAGCAACGGCAGCAAAAGCCAAAATTGACAAATGGGATCTCATTAAACTAAAGAGCTTCTGCACAGCAAAAGAAACTACCATCAGAGTGAACAGGCAACCTACAGAATGGGAGAAAATTTTTGCAATCTACTCATTTGACAAAGGGCTAATATCCAGAACCTACAAAGAACTCAAACAAATTTACAAGAAAAAAACAAACAACCCCATCAAAAAGTGGGCAAAGGATATGAACAGACATTTCTCAAAAGAAGACATTCATACAGCCAACAAACACATGAAAAAATGCTCATCATCACTGGCCATCAGAGAAATGCAAATCAAAACCACAATGAGATACCATCTCACACCAGTTAGAATGGCAATCATTAAAAAGTCAGGAAACAACAGGTGCTGGAGAGGATGTGGAGAAATAGGAACGCTTTTACACTGTTGGTGGGACTGTAAACTAGTTCAACCATTATGGAAAACAGTATGGTGATTCCTCAAGGATCTAGAACTAGATGTACCATATGACCCAGCCATCCCATTACTGGGTATATACCCAAAGGATTATAAATTATGCTGCTATAAAGACACATGCACACGTATGTTTATTGCAGCACTATTCACAATAGCAAAGACTTGGAATCAACCCAAATGTCCATCAGTGACAGATTGGATTAAGAAAATGTGGCACATATACACCATGGAATACTATGCAGCCATAAAAAAGGATGAGTTTGTGTCCTTTGTAGGGACATGGATGCAGCTGGAAACCATCATTCTTAGCAAACTATCACAAGAACTGAAAACCAAACACCGCATGTTCTCACTCATAGGTGGGAACTGAACAATGAGATCACTTGGACTCAGGAAGGGGAACATCACACACCGGGGCCTATCATGGGGAGGGGGGAGGGGGGAGGGATTGCACTGGGAGTTATACCTGATGTAAATGACGAGTTGATGGGTGCAGCACACCAACATGGCACAAGTATACATATGTAACAAACCTGCACGTTATGCACATGTACCCTACAACTTAAAGTATAATAATAATAAATAAATTAAAAAAAAAAAGTGGAAATTTGGACATACACACACACACACACACACTCTCTCTCTCTCTCTCTCTCTCTCTCTCTCTCTCTGCCATGTGGACATGAAAGCAGAGGTGAGATTGACGAGTTTACAAGCCGAAGAATGCCAAAGATTTCCGGAAAACCACAAGAAGCTAGGATAGAGGCACGGAACAGATGTTTCCTCATAGCCAACAAAAGGAAGCAACTGTGTTGATACTTTGATCTCAGAATCTTTGCCTCCAGAACATTGAGGTGATTAATTTCTTTGTTTAAGCCACGAAATTTGTGGTACTTTGTTATGGCAGCCAGCCAACTAGTGTGTCATCTAATTATAATACTATCACTGTGACTTAATTAATATCTTCTATCACACATATAGTAAAAGTGTTTTGAGAGCAGGGACTGTGTCTATTTTGTTCATAATTGTATTCTTTGTGCCTACCATAGTGCATGACATATACTAGGCTTTCAATCAAACACTGTTAATTGAATGAAAATCCTCTTCCTCAACAGAATTTACTCTTATGATGGTTGGGAGAATTTTAGTTGTAAACTTTCTATCAGATTTTCTGGTTGCAGATTCAAGGGGATGGAGAATTTCTTCTGTAAATTTGTCTTTGAGATGGAAAAAGGAAGGAAACCTCTTAGTTGGGTGGGATGCATGTGTCTGGTGATAAGCGTTCTTTATTTTCACATAGGCTAAATTTGCTCACTCTTGGCCATAGCAACAGAATGCGTGCAAAAGTCGAGAGAGTAGTGTGTGGAATGTGAGGACAGCGCCATATGGGGAATTGTGTGGTACGTGGTTGATATGATGTATTTTAATGTTTAATTTAAGAAGGTCTGATTTTGACAGTAAGAATTGGGGACTAAAAATAGAACCAAATGATAAATATGGAATAGAACTGTGTGATACTAAAAAAGACAAAAACAAAAACAAAAACCCTTGTGACGTAATAGTCCATTATGTTCTATCTTTATATATAATGCTTTCATGCAAAACAATACCATTTCATCGCTCTCATTTACATAATTTGCATTATAAATGCATATTGTAATTTTACATGTGAATGTGAGAAATCTGTACCGTTTTTCTCTATTTCAGGCTGTTTATCTTGGGTAATTGTTTTATTGCTGGGTCCATTTTAAAGATACTCTTTGTTAGCTATTTTTAACCTCATATAAATAGGATATTTAAATCCTGACAACAGAGTTTTGGCCACGGGTTGATTTATATATATTATAGCATATGGATTAGCATAAGGAGTGAGACCAAAAAAATCAGAGTTCATTCCAGAGGAGCATATGTCATTTCAATGTTTGGTGTCACGTACATTAGCTAGATAAAATAAAATTGATTCCAAAATATATTTTCTAAATACATACATGTTAGTTTATTTTTAAATAGACTTTATGGTTGTAGTTAACATATATATTCTTCCTATTGCTGTGCTAATTAAATACAATTCTTTCCCCATCACCCTAGCATATCTATATCATTATTATGTAATTTGATAAAAATATATTTAAGCAATATCTATAATAACATATTTTAGTCTTTTATTACTATAAGCCTTTGAATGTGGAGCCAAGCAAATAAATTCAATTTTATACATTTAGAAAAAGAGTAAGAAAGTATTTTCTAGTAGTACATATACATGAACATACACACACACACACACACACCAACACAGGCATACACACACACACACACTCTCTCTCTCTCTCTCCAACCGTCATGAAATCACTGAATCAAAACACAATGCTTTGGAGGCTAAATTTGCTAAGTTTAATCTAACTAAAATGTTTGAGCTTTTAAAACAATCCTTTAAGGATTTTAGTTTATGAAAGTTAAGATGATTTCTAATTCTTCAAGAATAATTTAAAACAAATTTAAACATTCAAAGGTTTTCTTCAACTTCATAAAACTTTGCATAATAATATATGTGACTTTGCATAATAATAATAATTAAGGACTAAAAGTAGGTGCAGAAGGGAGAAAATAGAAAGACAAATTGTCCATATTCAAATATAAAGTGGTCCAGAATTTTCAGAAATGAAGAATGACATGAAACACACACATACATATGAAACTAACCATGAAGTTTAATTTTTCTATTTCCAAGTGATAGATTAAATGTTTAGTAAGAGATGTTTCAAAATGGAAAATCTTTTATAAGTGAAACACCCACACTCTTAAATATTACTAGGTTTTCTCTCCTCTTATATTATTATTAGACCCAGTATAACAAAATAAATTTTCTTCTGAAATGTTATCCTGAAATTTTGAAAGGACAGAGACTAGAAAGATATGTATTTATTTGGGGAATCATTTGACAAATGTAAGCATAGCAAATAAAATGAAATATCTCCCCCATGGTAACGAAGGGTTCATTGTATCATCCTAGAGCTAGAGAATAATAGTACCAAAATTACAAGAATTATTGGCATTAGTGAGCAAAAGAAAGACAACATGTAAACAAAATGAAATCAAGTTATTCTATGAATTGTCTTCCCGTTAACCTTTAAGCTGGGAACTCAGAACTAGCCACAGGTTTTTTGAAAAGGCCTGAATAAGCTAAATAAAATTAAATATTTCTGTAGTTTTTATGTCGAATCTGTCAATCATATGATGTCATTTAGAAGATGTCATAATAATCACTGTGGCAAGTTATAACAAAGTAATGGCTTTTAAAGGACGACAAAGTACAATGCACAGTAAAATCCTTTAGATAAATAGTAGCTACTTGAGATTAGTATAAAATAAATGATTAAAGCAATGTTATTTTGCTTTTATTGGCAGTGAAACAACAACAAAAAATCATATACTTTCCATGGGGAGCACATGACACACAGGGGAATGCACCCTGGCTGTGAGGCTTCCTGTTTCAATGCCAGCATGGGGTTGGAGTTGCAGCCCAGATCCTGCTTTACTTGAGCTCTCTGCTTGAAAAGATCTGGATACTTATAATGGTTGGCTCAGGGTCTGAGCTGGAAGTGAGCTGCTATCTCTGACTCACCCACGTCATACTGGAATCATAAGACTGGTTCATGCACAAACTTAGTTTTTACTTTCCCTACATTCACTCCTATCTTGTGATGTGAGATTCCAGAAGTAGGATTTTCACCTCGGACCTTGTTTAGAATTGTTTCTTTCTGTAGAAACCAGGAAAGATCACAACAGTTGCGGAGTTACTACATCGAGAGGCTTCTACTCCCCAAGGGATGCATAGGAGGAACTGGATAAATCTAAGAACTGCACAAAATTAACTCACAAAGAAGAATTAAAAACAGAAGACGTTTACCTATGTAACAAACCTTCACATCCTACACATGTATCCCAGAACTTAAAATAAAATAAAATAAAATTTTTAAAAAGAATATATAAATAGCAGGTAAGAAAATCTAAAACTAAGAGATATTCTTAAACCTAACAATGGAAAAATTCACATCCAAGTTGAAATAGAGTTGGTGGGACCCTTTTGGAAGCAGATTTCAAAATAAATATAACAAAAATTCTTAAAAGAATAAGTAAGTAAATAATACTCATGAAAAAAGAATACAATTATGCAACACAGTAAAAGTAAAAAAAAATTCTTTACTTTCTATAAGGGATTATAGATAGATATGAGAAATTGTTCCAGAATAGAGCCAGATACAAAAATAGAAGTCACAGGACCTAGAGAACAGAATGAGAAGCTCTAACAGAAGACCAAAAGAAGGTGCAGAAGAGAGAGAAAATAGAAAGACACATTGTCCATATTCAAATATAAAATGGTCCAGAATTTTCAGAAATGAAGAATTACATGAAACACACACACACATACACACACACCATCAAACAACAGAAAAGTCCCTTTCATTTCATACATACATGAAACGCTTAAAAAGGAAGAAGTAAACATCATCAAAGAAAAGCATAGGACTAGAGATGAAATAGAGATTTAAAATGCCATGATAGAATTTCCAATGAATTTGATGATCTATGTCAAATTGATTTTTAATAGAAATATAAAAATTAACAAAATTGACATAAGATGAAACAAACATCACTAATAGATGAATAACATGAACCAAATTTAACAGGTATACACAAAGTGACCTATTTTAGATGTCACTTCAATTGTGGAAACGGGGAGTTGCTACATGTATATTTTTTAGGAGATAATGTTTTTCTGGGTTTTAAGCTAATACTTCTTAATATTGTTCCTATTGCAACAATTTCAAACAATGAAAGAATCAGAACCCTTGTGTTTTTCCGTTTTTGCAGCCTAGACCAAAGACGTTTACATCCTGGAAGAGAACTTGCTGGCTTTTCAGCTCAGCAAGTATGGGCCAAACTAATATAACAACAAGGTAAAATGTTTTCATTGGCACCTATCTCCTGTTATGATGCTTACACTAAGGTTATCTATCTTTCAAGCTGATGGCTGGTTGGTAACTGTTGTAGCACTCTACCTCTAGGCATCTATCCTGCTCGTTACTGAGCCTTCTGCATTCTTTTCTATCTTACCTCATTGTTGATTAAAATCAATCGCGACTCTCTAAATGGCTTCATATTCAATAATAGTAATAAGTTCTTAGCACACCATAGACATTTCAAATATTAAAAGAGCAGAAAATGGTTGATGTTTCAGAAAATGTTTTCAGAAAATGGTTGAATTTTTCATAGAACTTTAATTTTGTATTCAGTTTATAATGCTTCTTTAATTTTTCTTATAAATCAACAAGATCATTAACAGTTCAAGAGAAAGCCAGGCAAAGCTATGAATAGAGTTCACAAAGAAATACAAGCAACCAAAACATACATTAAAATAAAATAAATCTCAAGAACAACTTTAAACAACATAAATTAAACAATATTGAGGTAAGCTTTTTCATCTAGATGGTCTAAAGTAATGCATTAAAATTGGCATATTCTGTTTATAAACTTATTTAAAAATTTTTAGCAAAATTAAAATACCTTTGATCAGGCAGCTCTAATTCCAGAAATTTAAACAATGAAATTACTCAAACACTTACCTCATGTTTAGTGCAGCTTTTTAATAACTTGGAAGTGATTTTAATCTTGCTAAAGGGATTCTAATTAGATATATTATGGTCAATTTAAACAATGAAATAATACCCCGGCCATTAAGAAGAATGCATCACTGTATTTGAAAGTGATATGGGACAGGGGAGTTTGGGAGGGATAAACGTGTTATTTCTCATTTCATCAAATGAGAATTTTTACAACTTAATTAATATTTAAAATTTAAAAAGCCAATTAAATATTAAAATGATCTATTGATATTACCTCAACATTATAATTCTGATATAAATATTATTGGAGTGTGGTGGAATGGAAAGAATACATACACATTTGATTTGGTTTGCTAATTTCCATTTAGAAGTTTGAATCTGTATTCACAAGTCAGGCTGTCCCTTGGAGTTCCTTGTGTACCCTTGCTGAGAGCTGGTAATACATTTGTAAGATGGAGCACTACAAAAGCACCATTTTTCTCTTCTGCCTACTGAAGAATATTTTTTTTTCCCCTCAGTTAAGGAAAATGGTAGAAAACAGTTTTGGGGAGACTTTGTGGGATTTTTCTTTTTAGATATAAGCCTGGTAGATCACAGATAAGAAAGAAGATAGTGAGACCATTACAATCTTCTATGTGACTTAACATTAAGTCCCTCCTCCTGGTATAAATGTGAGGGCCTCCCAAAGCACTCAGTTTGTCTAAGTGCTTCTTGGTTATTGGGAAGAAGGGATCAATGGTCTTTAAACATCTGTCTCCAAGATTCAGAATTCAAACATTTTTGGAATAAATTTGGGTGGGTGAAACCAAGATACAGAGGTACGGAAGTGATTGGACAAACTGAAGTAAAATTATCATGATGTTAGGGATGAGGCATCCAGGGGGTTGGTTTCAGCTGAGAAATTGAGAGAAGAAAGGAAGAATGTTTTCCATCACGTCCTGTTGGAAATGGTTTGGACCTAGGAGAACTCGTTTATCTGAGAATTAAAACATTAAAGTCGTCACAGCTGTGATCATACTTGGGGACAAGTCAAATTGACCGGATGCCCTTTTGTGAGCAGATTTAACCCAAAGAAATTCTTTGGTATCTGGGCCTTGTCTCAGTGACAGACCAACTCTTATTCTGGAGGGATCCCAGAAATTGTCCCCAATTTTCACAGCTTTAACCACCATATAGGTGGGGTAATGGAAAGCACTTACTCTCTAGAACCTGGCTAGATTGCACACTCTATTTTTTTTGTTGTTGAGACGGAGTCTCGCTCTGTCGCCCAAGCTGGAGTGCAATGGCGTGATCTCAGCTCACTGCAAGCGCCACCTCCCAGGTTCAACAGATTCTCCTGCCTCTGCCTCCTGATTACAGGCACCCGCCACCATGCCCAGCTAATTTTTGTATTTTTAGTAGAGATGGAGTTTCACCATGTTGGTCAGGCTGGTCTTGAACTCCTGAACTCATGATTTGCCTACCTCAGCCTCCCAAAGTGTTGGGATTACAGGCATCAGCCACCGCACCTGGCCTTTTGCACTCTTTTCACTGGGAAACTGGTCAGCCCATCCTGGCCACTTGAAGGGCTCATACTGAAAGACAAGATGCCACCTGTTACATGTGTTAGTTACTGAAACAGGAACTTTTCTTGAGTTACAACATTTATTACAGACACTGTTGGTCAGTGATAACAAAGACATGAGATTTTTGATATATCAGCAGTAAGTTGTTAATATAAAAGAGTAGAAAAATACGCTAAAACTATGAAGTGTAGGGGTGAAACCACCATATCATTAGATAAGCATTAGAATAAGTGTAACAAGATTTTATCATTTGAAGTTATTTAACTTTGCAAAAGTATAAATAAAACATAAATCTTTCTAATAATGAATGAACACTTGGAAATTTTAAAATCCCCCAACTAGAATTTGGTTTGCAATAAGTTAGCTTTCATTTATATCCTTCAAATATTCATCCCTCAATTTTATGCTGGCAATTTGTCAATGGTCCAAAACTTAGTGATTTCCTGTAATAGTTCTTCAGGTTTTTGTTTTTTTCTTTGAAGAGAAGGTAAACAGAATTCTTTTATTTAAAAAATTTTCCTCATAAATACCAAACAGGAAATACTATTAACAATCCCATTTTTTTCTGCACAATCATTTGACCTCAAAATGACATTTTTATTCTTTCAATAAAAAATATTGGGCAAAATGGATTTTAAAGATAATAAATACTAATAGTGGCAAATATTTTAATAGCAGTTTAGCAAGTAAATGCATATATCTATTTAGTACAGTTGGTGTCCATTTGTAATTGGTTCCAAGACCCAGGTGGGATGCTCAAGTCTGTGAAATGAAATGGCATAGTTTTCTCATCGAACTTTTAAATAATTTCTATGTTACTTACAATACTTAGTACAACATAAATGCTATGTAAATCGTTGTTATACTATAGTTTATTGTTTCAGTGTTATTTTATTATTATTGCATTGTTACGTGTTTTTTTGTTTTTGTTTTTTTTAAATATTTAGATCCTTGGTTGGTTGGAATCAGTTGCGCAGGAACCTGTGGATATTGTGGGTGGGCTGTGTTTTTCTAATTCCTAGCGTTCATTTTCTTGGTAGAAAGAATACTTGGCCACTCTGTTCTGTGTTCTTTTTGAGTGCTTTGCTCATATGTTTCTCGGGTGAGGGATTGATCTAGAGAATCTAATTTTCCATTACACTAAGGGCTGGATATGGTTGGAGGAACATGAGAAAACATAGAAGGGAAACTGAAGGTAAATAGTGAAATGACAGATGAGATTTATAAAGGAGAAGGGAAGTGCTAACATTCAGAAAGCAAATACTAGTGTTTCATTAGTTTGAAAGCATTGGTGTTTATAAAATCTTTGACCAAATTAGTTTACATAGAAAATAACCTCCTTTTTTTTTTTTTTTGAGACGGAGTCTCGCTCTGTCGCCCAGGCTGGAGTACAGTGGCCTGATCTCCGCTCGCTGCAAGCTCCGCCTCCGGGGTTCACGCCATTCTCCTGGCTCAGCCTCCCGAGTAGCTGGGACTACAGGCGCCCGCCACCTCGCCCGGCTAGTTTTTTTTGTATTTTTAGTAGAGACGGGGTTTCACCGAGTTAGCCAGGATGGTCTCGATCTCCTAACCTCGTGATCCATCCGCCTCGGCCTCCCAAAGTGCTGGGATTACAGGCCTGAGTCACTGCCCCCGGCGGAAAATAACCTCTTTGACACCGGTTTTGTCAGACATGTCACTATGTAAAGCAATATTCCTGATTAACAACCTTTCAATCAATTCATCCAGTTTGAATTTTAGTTGGTCAAGAATCATTTCATTGTTTGCTCCTTTTTATAACGAAAGTTCTCTTTCCAAATAACTTGAAATTGACTCACAATGATGAGTTTTGATAATTATTGCTAGTTTTGTTCCTTCTTAGATATTTGGATTTTACAGAAATCAAAACTTTCACACTAATGGTAAATTTTTGGTGCTTTAGTTATTTTTTTGACTAGTGTTTGGAAAAATAAGCTGTTTCTATGAAATAGCTAATTCTATGAAAGCATTAACAGTATTTTTATTTTCACTGAAATGAAGTAAAAAATTTAAGAAAATTTTAACACTATTTTATATATAACAAATTAATATTAATAGGAAATATGCTACTAATTTAAATTTATCTCCCCTTGGTCAACGGGATCTTTCAGAACATGTCTCCCCTAGAGCTTACAAATATGTGTGTTTCTGATAGTGCGTGTAGTAAAAGTCCATTTTATCTGATATTTACATATGGAACATTTCAGATTTGTTGTCTCTCAATTCCAGTTTCAATCCCAGACACAGATAGCTTGAATGCTTGAGATGAAAACACACGCATTACGTTGGAGACACACATAGCTTGAGATGAAAACACATGCACTACGTTGGAGACACACACACACACAAACACATATGCGCACACACAAGTTGGATAGCCTTTATTTGACCTTCTCAGCAGAGGTGGGGTATTTCTCAACCCTGTACTGTGATATTTTCCTATGAAAACTTCTTTCCACGCCATGTGCCATCAGGTCTGTTACACATTTTCTAGTTTCCTTCTTTTAAACAGAGCAAAGAATGTAAGTCTAAGACTCATGTTTACATTTCTATATCTACTTGCCAATCAGTCAAGCAATTCCTAAGCACCAGTTACTAGTGAAGCTGCTGGGTGGGCCTGCCACACAACCACAGCCAAACGACAGTGAGCCCAAGTGGAGTTAGACAGTTTCGCTTGCATCACTTCCTCTTGTCCTGCCAGTCCCAAAGAAGGTGATGCGGAGCAGGCCCAGGTGAATGCTGCTCACACAGTGGGACATGGTTATGCCTGAAGAATGCTGAGCTTAGGAAGCTCTCCAACCTTATGAGGGAACCACAAGCACATTTGCCTTTCTTTCTCTCTGGAGAGAGACATTATCTTTATAATTCTAATCAGACACAAATTTTCAGGTCAGAAAACAAATTTGCCTTTGGACAGAGATGTTACTTTTACCACCCTGGAACACGTCAGGAGATGGGAGGAGGACTCCACTTTTAGAAATTTGGAATCTAAGCAAATCCGCTTCCTGTCCAGAAACGTCTTTGCAAACACCTTGGACAAGTTTCCTTGAACAAGTTGCCAGTGCCTTTTGCTCAGATGTGCAGAAATGGCAGCTCCATGAATCATCTCCCAGCACTATCTTTTTCTCACCTTTGGTTCCTTTGCCGAAACTTGACTCCTGTTTTGCATTTTGCATTTTTTCTTTCTCTTTATGTATTACAAAAACAAAATTTTATTATTTTCCTAATTATCCTTCAAGACAGCAATTCCCCATGTGCTTTACTAGATATAAACAAGTGCATATGCTTGTCTTTGAGGTAATGGAAATTTGCAATTGAAGAGGAATTAATTTTTTTTTATTTCCTGATACAGACACTTAACTCTGATTACTTTTTCAGATTGAATCAGTGTCAGTGGGACATTTGACCTTACAAATCTCTTTCTATTACAGAAAGAGATAAATTTGGATGTATGATCACTGCTTTGGGAAATGCTAATATGCTGTAAATTCATATTAGCAAGAGACACAGTTATCAATGTACCCCTGATAGAGGAATACGGGGAAAAATACATTGTTCATTTCAAATTCACAAATACTAAATTTCAAAAGTGTAATCTATTAAAGATATGATTACTAGGTATAGGGTCATATTTTCCTACCTCTGTAGCACCTGAAATCCATCTCAGATTAAATCAGGCTACCCTCGATTTTTGCTTTTTTTGATTAATTATTTTTTCTTATTACCAGAAGTCTTGAGAGGAGGTGGTGGCCAAGCTCCATGTCTTGCAGCCAAGCAACACTGTGGGATGGAAGGTGGAATGTCATGTGTCTGGTTTACTCACATATCAGTTGGCAGAGTTAACGGAAGTGCTATTGATTGGCAAGCACCAGAAACATCAGGCAGAAAAACTGCTCACACTGATGCTTTAGCCTTGGAGATTCCTGAGAATTTTCACAAATGCTTAACCTCATTTGCTGAGAGAGGCCAATGTGGAAACTTAAAATTAATTAATTCATTAATTAGTTAATGTAGAGGAACACAAAGTCAAGAATGTGTTCCTTGCTTATCTTTGTTTTAAATTTGGCTGGGCAGTTGAGCAAATGGTCTTAATTCTTCTAAATATTGGAAACCTGTTGTCTGGGCACAAAGCTAGATTTCTGGCTTCATTGAGGAATAAATATATTTGTTGTTCCACTCAACAAGCAGAGATCAATACATTATTCTAGGTCTATCAATCGGGAGGAGGGGCCATACATGATAACTTACCTAGTGCTTTCTGTCTAGCAGCAATGGAGTTGGGATGTACATCTGCCAAAGGACTATTTTAGTGGGACTTTGGGACTGTTGGATAATAAACTGGTCAATGCGATGAAGACCCCAGTTCCTCTGAACTCTTGGAGCTTATGAAAGTCTAGATATCAAGCCAGAGAAATTGAGAAGATTATTCTTCCTAAGCAACAATCTCCAAAAAGATCAAGATGTATGTTCATATCTATTGATTTTGGGGAAGCTACTATTTTCTATAATCCCTCAACTGGGGGTTTTATGCTCACCCTTTTCAACGTTCACTGATAGTGAGATTGAATGAGTCATCAATAAGAAGAGTGGTTTGAAAATGTGTAATGTAGTATATAAAGATTATGTAGAATTAAGAGGCAGCATAATCCTTAATAAGGTCTAGATATTCAACTTATAGTTGAAGCTCTAATTAGTACTTCCACCTTTTGAAATATACAATTACACTGTTGTGCATACCTAAAAGAATGCACAGTTAGATGTTACAAAAAATACTACGGTTCCCAAAATGTAAAGTCATAAACCTATGTTTATAAAAACAATTGCATTATGTACCTGGGATATAATATTTATCTCAATCATTCAGCTTACAATACTATGAGAGTGTTGATGTGAGGATTTCACCTTGGTTAACTGAGGGAAATAATATTTTGTTTAAGATCATCAACATGTGGTCAACTTGAAATAAGAGCTTCTCAGTGTTATGAAAATTGTGACCTTGTAATGGGTAACACAGTCAGACTAAAATAAGCCTTATTAAAGCAGATTCCTCTAAGGGTACTTCTGCTTCATTTTGCCAATTCTGGACTCTGCAATCTTAATTTCAATGGTTAGGGAAGATCTACTCCCTGTAACGCAATACATGCAAATCGTAAGTTAGAATTGCTTGCATATAATGTAATAGAGAAGCTGCATTCAGCTTACTCAATTAGCAGAAATGTATATGCAACAGGTATGATACACACTAACAGACTGGAGTGCAAATAGGAACATATCTCTCATTTCAAAATTAAAACTGGTAGGGACCCCATTTTTCAGAATAGGAGAAAGTCCAGCATCTTTCTAAAGAAATCCCTCACTGACTGTAAGATACCTTAGAGACTTACTCAATACCAACTACCCATTCCAGAGTCCCAATTTTATTTAAAGACGAACTGTAGAATTCACTCAGTGCACAAGTGAAATCAGGTTTTTGCCTGTATTTGTTCTTGTTGCTGTCATAACATGTCTCTGTTGCAAGCTGCTTCATGAAATCCCGTGTGTGGCTAATACACACAGGTTGGCACAGTCTCTGCCTGAAACGTGGAGAGGCTCCTACTTGGATTTCTCAGGTCAGACTCCTTGGTTAATGCTTACGTGTTCAGACATTTCCCCCAAAGCATGGTTTCTAATCCAGGATGGCTGGTCCAGCCTGGGCTTCCAGCCACAGCTGGTCATTTTTTCAGAACCAGCTCTGGTGTGCTGCTTGAGTCACCAGCTCTGACCTTTCCTCCCTTTTGTTAAAGTTCCCTTTAGGGGGCCTTGACGTCCTTTTCTGCTACTGTGGTTGGGGAAACCTCAGTCTCACAGAGGATGTTCCCCTTTTCTTTTTGACTATTTGCTGTTAAATCCTGGTCTTTGTTCAGGAACAAAAACAAAAACCTCAGCTCTTTAAAAAAACTGAGTTTTCCATTTATAAGTCTAATTTTGAAAGCATAGATGACACATGATTACTCTTGAATCTTTTTATCTACTGGATTCCATGGAGAAGATTCTGGGAGACTGGTGGGTTAGAGAGGTACAAGATTATGAGGCAATTTCCCAGCCAGTAAGAAAAGCCACAATCACTCTAATCATTAGTTATATAATTACCTCCAAGAGTAGCAAAGAAAAGATTCTGCTTTCAAATGACAGAAGCCCTGAAAATCTCATCTAAGGAACTGGAAATAACTTGTCTGTATTTTTTTCCTCTGTGCTCTAAATTCATTTTTAGTAACAGTGGAAGCAATTTGAAATGAAATACAACACTTAAAGCAAATGAAACGGAAATGAATGCCAGCAGTAAATGGCAAGAAGAAATCCAGTTCAGTGTGTTCCTCAGAAATCCTGTCTCTTGGGACTAAATACTGCACATTTAACTCTTATCCTTGTTTTTCAAGTTTTACCATCTCGAAGCTATCCATTTTATATTAAATTAGTTCTGTTATATTATGTCAATTTGTATTCTTAAGAGCACAAGTTTGGCCTCAAATAGACCTGAGCTCAGATCCAATTCTTTAATTTATCTGTGCTGTTTTCTTTCTCCTTAGCTTTAAAGTGGAAAAAATGCTACTTACATTTCGTTTATGAAGGTTAAAGATAAAGTGTCTGATATGGGACCTATCATATGTGGTAGGCACTTAATACATTGTAGCAATTATGATTATTATATCTGATACTAGTATTATTGTAATGATTTGTTTTCATCTTTGAGGTATCAACTGTTTCTATTACATTTGTGGTTAATACTCCTAAACAGAGTTTTTAAGTTCAAGTGTCCAAAGTTGTTAGAAACAAAGATTTTTGACAATAACAAAATCATATCACATGACCTCATGATTTAACCACCTCCCAAAGTTATCACCTCGTAATACCATCACCTTGGGGGTGAGGTTTCAACATACGAATTTTAGAGGAACATATACATTCAGACCATAGCAATAATGAAGCTAAAGAGTTTATTCATAGATAAATGTTAAGAAGTAGATACTGTTTGTTAGGAAAAGTGTCCACAATCAGGGAGAAGTTAGATGTCTGGTGTCATCTTCGATTTTTGTGTTTCTTCCTGAACCCTGTTGCCTGGCTTCCTACACCATTTCTTGTTGTCTTTTGCTTATAGCTAAACTTAAGCATTTTTTTCCTTGAGTACCATTCTACAATCAATTGTGCTTTTATCCAATGGACTTTCATTGAATGTCCCCTATTGGAAATTTTAACAATAATTTAACAACCATTTATTTGATACTTCATGTATAACCAATATTATTCAACATCCTAGGAACACATACATAAATAAAACTTGATCTCTGCTCTCAAAAAAGTGGATCTATTTGGAAAAATATCAAGGAAGTAAACAACCGCAGCATTATCACATGATTTGGTAATAACATAATTTTTTAGGGTGTCTGTGGTTGGGAGGAAACACCAGGAACTTTCTTGGAGGAAGTTGAAGTTTTTGTGCAGTCTTTATGAGTGAAAAGTTTATAAGAGGGACAAGTATAGAACTAGAGTCTCTGGAATTGGGAACATCATAAATAAAAGTACACATGCAGAATATCACCATGTGATATGTGGAAAACTGAAATTGGCTTGTAAATTATAGGGTTGGGGGTAGTAAGTGATAAAGCCATAGAGATGCACAGATGCCCGATGTGGGAGGGTCCTGTGTAGAAGGCTAAAGTACATGCATTTCATGTCAAAGACAATGAGAAGCTCCTGCAAGGGCGGTTTAAGTGAAGAATAATGTGCCATTTAGAGTTTATAAGCGCTGAGTAGCAGTCATCTACAGTTCAAACCAATTCTGATTCATACTAACAAAATTGAGAGTTCAGAAATAATTTGGCAAACATAGAAAGAGGTATTCAAAGTCAAGATTCAATTCTCCACATGAATCCTGTTCCATTCGCTCAAGCCCTGTATGCCTGAGAGAAATCCAGTGAAACTGCCCTTCACTAAGGATTTGAGAAATACAGTGTTGAGGAAATCACAAAGTCTTTTTATAATCGTGATTTACTCATTGTTTTCTCTAAGGTAGAAATGCTGGTGGCAAACACTACAAATAAAATGGGTTGTTACCTTGGTGTCTACCAAAGAGAAAGGCCTAAGACAAAGGCTGTTGTTAGGGAATGCAAACCAGGAAAGTAGGGGGGTAAGACAGAGAAGGAGGGAGAACAAATAGCTGAGTGTTAATAACAGGCTGGCTGCTGTTTAGTATCAAGTAAAACTGATAGCTGGCTCTTATAGGAGTGTCCTGTCAACTACATCTGAGGACAGTACATCTTGGAGGATGAAAGAAGAATTTATTCATCAACTACCGTCTCCATTGTATTCTTTTTGTGTGTCCCTAATACTATCTACTTGGTTTTGCATCTTAAAATCCAGCAGGGAAGCCCTGGTTGGGAAATGAAGCATATGTGGTGTAATGGCATGAGGGAATGTACTATTGGATTATACTTACATGAAGTCATTAGAACCCATACAGACTGAGCTACTTCTATTGTGGGCAGGTGTGGGTGGTGGTGATCAACAGTCCTGAGGTTGAGACAAATCTGAAGACTCTCATATGGACACCCTATGGTCAATGGGGATGAAACAGTCACAGTGCGCAGAGACTGGATTGGACCACATTCATCTTCAATAGCTAAGTGGATGTGATGTTTAAAACAGAGGGTAGGACTGGCATTATCATCACATCTCTGTGGTTTGTAGAATCTGCTGAGTTCTTTCACACGGTTAGTCGGTAGTCAGGTATCTAGGATTGTTTCTGTTTCTGATAGTCATTATGTTCTTCTACAGTTGTTTAAATATAGGAATTCCAACCCTCATGCATAGAGATCTGACTTGAGTAAACATAATCAAGATTATATGCACCTTTTCCCAGTATCAGATAAAGTCTCAGGGTGAACATAGACATAGACAATTTGAAGGAAGAAAAACCACTTGGGTTTCCTGAAAAGGGGCTTGATGATGGCTGAGTAGAGGCATTCAGTACTTCCCTCCCTCACAAAAAACAAAATTGCGAGGAGGTCATTATCCTTCAAATAGAACATCTAAGAGAGAATGCTGGAATTAAACAGAGAAGTTACAGGAAACACCTAAGGCAAGAAAGGAGAGGAAAGTGAGGCAATCTGCCCATTGAGGTTCAGCCAGGAGTCTGGAGAGGCTTCCCATGTAGGGAAAGAGTAAGTGAGTGATTCTCCCATGGTTCATATTTCCACCACAGACTCCTGTAAACCTTGCCACAAAAGAAACTGCCAACCCAGGGGGGCCCTGAGACTAAGACAGGTGGCTTCCTGTGGAACGCATCATGGATTGCTCCAAAGAGGGAACTCACACCAGGTTCCACACCTGCCTCCTGAGTCCTGAGAAGCTACAGAAAAGCCCTATTTTGAGATCCCAGCTCCTGCCGAACTGCATCTTACCCTGGGGCCCAATAGCCATTCATCTCCACATCCTTGGAGCCCAATACTGCCACTGAAAGCAGTCCCACTTCCCTAGCAGCAAGGCTGCAGCACAGCCACTGCCACCCAACCTGAACAATCGACCAGGAGCCTAGGGATCACCCCACCCCTGCCTACCACAGCCAGTGCCCACATGTTCCACTGGAGAAACTGAGGACTGGTCTGCTGACCTGGTTTCCATCATCCCCCACCCAGCATCAGACTCCTGGGGGTTACCCTACTCATTCACTACAATTGGCACCTTAGCACTTGCCATGAGGGCCTGATGATGGGCCCAGCCAAACTGTTGCTACCAGAACAGCTGGCACCCACCCTCATGCACCATATCCAGGCCTAGGAACTGACATGCACAGCTCATTGCAGCCACTGCTAACAGTTAGATAGAAGGAATACATTCTAATGTTCAATGGCATAGTAGGGTGATGATAGTTAACAACATTGTATTGCATATTTCAAAATAGCTAGTAAGAGAGGACTTGAAATATACCTAACACATAAATTGATACTAGAAGTAATGGATACCCTAAATACCCTGACTCCATCACTACACATTCTATGCATGTAACAAAATATCACGTGTACCATGAATATGCACAAACGTAATATCAAAAACAAAGACAAAACCTAACTATTTAGGGAAGGACCATGTTATAACAAGACAAGAACATCAAAGGGACTTTCCATTTAGTCTTCCCCATATGACTCACAGTCATGTGCAGAGATGCTAGGTAGTGGTGAACGAAAAACACCTAGGATTTTCAGGAGTGGTTCGTGTTGGTTCTGAGGTAACATTAATTTCACAGGACTCAGAATTTCAATACATCCATGTAATTTTGACTTCAGTCCAAATTACGGAAAGTCAACAGAGACCTTGAGCATATTTATGGTCATCATCCCAGGTACATAATGGTGGGGATAGATGTCCTTCACACCAAGCAGAATCTCCACAATAGTCAATGTTTCAATCACTCTCTTGTGAATTCTTTTTTTTTTTTTTTCTTTTTGAGATGGAGCTTCTCTCTGTTGCCCAGGCTTGAAAGCAGTAGTGTGATCATGGCTCATTGCAGTCTCCGCCTCCCAGGTTCAAGCAATTCTTCTGCCTCAGCCTCATGAGTAGCTGGGACTACAGGTATGTGCCACCATGCCTGGCTAATTTTTTTGTGTTTTTGGTAGAGATGGGGTTTCACCGTGTTGGCCAGGCTGGTCTTGAACTTCTCACCTCAGGTGATCCGCCTGCCTCAGCCTCCCAAAGTGCTGGGATTACAGGTGTGAGCCACTACCCAGCCTCTCGTGAGTTCTCTAAACTCTTCTCTCATCTCTTATACACACGATCTAAAAACCCATGCCGCATACACTCCTACCACCTGCATGGATAAACTCAGCTACCTGCCTTCTCTAGGTCTGTAACCACGAAACAGATCACCTATTAGGGAAACACACACACCCCAATGTCAATGTACATAGTCTTCAATCCTGTATTGCTTCAGACAGTTTGCTCTCACTCTTCACAGCAACAACTTCAAATCTTTTCTACTCTTCTCAAAGCTCTAATAGCCCATTTCAAGCTCCTATTCTGGGAAGAGAGCCTTGCCTCCTTCTTGAATGAGTAAATAACAGTTATTAGGTGGGAATTCTGTCAATTTCCCCCAAAAATATACAGACTGAAGTGTGTCTATAGTCACAGTCGTCTTTTTACTTTATGTCACAAGGCAGGAAGTGTCCCTTCAGGTTTCAAAAGGTAATTTTTCCATGTATGCTCTGAATTCTCCTTTCCAGAAATCTTACAATTCTTTTCTCTTTTTTATGTTCCCCACTTTTTCCCTCTCAGGCCCTGCTTTAATATTCCCTATCACCAGAAATGCTTTCCTAGATTCAATATTATCCTCAGGCTATGCTATCTGCAGCTCTTCTCTCATTCTGTTCACAGTTACAAGTATCTAAAGGGGTCTTTAGAAAGGCAAGAGATGCAAATATTGGAAGGAAGGAAGGAAGACATAGCCTCAACTTTCTAATCAAATTGTATATGGAGTATGAGCAGCCTCATTGAAAATATGTCAAGGGAAGTGTCCTCAGCAGAGACCCTAATTCAGGTAGGTCAAAACATAGGGAAACTCAGAATTTATTGGGGCTTTATTATCTTGCCAGAGAAATATTAGTGATCACAATGGTGGGGTATAGTGGTAGGAGAAGAAAGTGAACAAGGGAAAAGAGAGAAGAGATGAATTCATCGTAGGTTAAGAGCACACAGTGAGCTGTGGAGATGACATTGTTAGAGCAGTGTTTCCCAAACTTTCCTATGCATAAAATTCAACTGCACCCAGGTGAAAATACACTTCTCCAGTTTTCATCCCAGGTATGATCCCCAGAACAAGAAATTTGAACTTTTAACAAGCACCGTGGGTGGCTTTTTTGATGAGGCAAATATGAGAGGGGTGCATTCTTAGAGGGTCCTTAGAGGGTGTGTATTTATATGCATAGATGCTAGTACTTAGCTGTTAAACAAAGATGATGGACATGGAGAATTTGGGTTCTAACAGTTTCTTGGAGCTCCATGGATCTTTGGACCACACAGAATTACCTGTGGCTTGAATGGTTAATTGTCTGATAAGTGTGTCCCTTAGGTGTTCCTTTCGGTGTTTAAAGCTGGCATCTATGGTTGTTGTATCAGCAATCAGCACAACAAGGCAAGTGAGTATGAGATTCCAGCTATATTATGACCATGGTTATGTGGCTTAGAGGATTGAAGCCTCAAAGACTTGAGGCAGTTTCAGTTCAGCAGTGGTGTTCTTAGGGAGTACCTGGCTGACATTCTTGACTGGCTTCAGCACATGGCTTTTTATTATGTTCAGCCAAAACTGTGTTATAAGGGTGACCCAGGGCAGAGGTGTCAGGGGGCAAGATGAGAGGCAGAGCCAAGAAATTTCTAAGCTATAACTGTGAGAGGATTTTTTGATTGATTATAAGGGAGAGACAGAAACATAAAGGAGATTTCTGCCTTGAAGACTAGATACTGGAGATGCTGTGGATGGACAGAAAATGCAGGATAAAGAGCATGTTTTCTAGGGTAGAAAAGCTCAGTTTTGCATCCCTGGAGTTGAAGGTGCCTATGCTACTTTCACCTGGGAATGTTCAATGTTGCATGTTCATGGAACTCAATAAAGAGAAATGGGTGGAAGGATCAGGATCCATAATGTGATGGTTAATTTTATGTGCCAAGTTGGTTGGGCCACAGTGCCCAGATATTTGGTTAAACATTATTATTGATGTTTCTGGGAAGGTATCTTTTGAATGAGATTTACCAGTGGTCTCCAAACATCTTGGCACCAGGAACCAGTTTTGTGGAAGACAATTTTTCGATGGCTGGGGTGGGTGATGGTTTTGAGGTCAGGCTTAAGATTCTCATAGTGAGCCACAACCTAGATTCCACATATGTGCAATTCACAATAGGGTTCGTGCTCCATGGAGAATGTAATGCTGTAGCTGATCCAAAAGGAAGTGGAGCTCAGGCGGTAATGCTCACTTGTCCGCAGGTCACCTCCTGCTGTGCAGCCCGGTTCCTAACAGGCCACAGTCCAGTACGGATCCATGGATCAGGGCTGAGGACCTCTGAGATGATTGTTTAGATCAGTGGACTTTAAGCAGATTACCGTCTTTAATGTGAGTGGTCTCATCTACTCCATTGAGGGTCTTAATAGAACAAAGACTGATATCACCTTGTCGAGAAGGAATTCTGCCACTGTCTGCCTTCAGGCTTAGACTGTGACTCCTCTTTTTTTATTTTATTTTTATTGTATTTATTTTTTTCATATTTATTTATTTATTATTATACTTTAAGTTCTAGGGTACATGTGCACAACGTGCAGGTTTGTTATATACGTATACATGTGCCATGTTGGTGTGCTGCACCCATTAACTCGTCATTTACATTAGGTATATCTCCTCATGCTATCCCTCCCCACTCCCCCCACCCCATGACAGGTCCCTGGTGTGTCATGTTCCCCTTCCTGTGTCCAAGTGTTCTCATTGTTCAATTGCCACCTATGAGTGAGAACATGCGGTGTTTGGTTTTCTGTTCTTGTGATAGTTTGCTAAGAGTGATAGTTTCCAGCTGACTGTGACTCTTCTTGCATCTCCAGATTACTGGCATACCCTGCAGATTTTGAACCTGTACTTCCACAGATACATAAGCTGATTACTTAAAATAATCTCTGTCTCTCTCTCTCTCTCAGTATATTTATACATATAGGACCATAATGCATATGGGATATACCGTCAGAGAGAGGGATGAGGAGAGGACAAAGAGAGAGATAGGAGGGAGGAAGGGAGAGAAAGAGAGAGAGAAGAGAGAGAGATTTAAATATACACACACAGAGTCATGAGTGGCTTAACACTGGGGATATATTCTGAGAAGTGGTTTTGATATGGTGTGTCTGTATCCCCACCCAAATCTCATCTTAAATTCCCATGGGTTGTGGGAGGGATCCAGTGGGAGGTAATTGAATCATGGGGCAAGTCTTTCCCATTCTGTTCCCATGATAGTAAGTAAGTCTCACAAGATCTGTTGGTTTTATAAAGAAGAGTTCCTCTGCTCTTTCTTTTTGCCTGCCACTATCCATGTAAGGAGTGACTTGCTCCTCCTTGCCTTCTGCCATGATTGTGAAGCCTCCCCAGCCATGTCTCAGGTATGCAGCAGTGTGAAAACGGGCTAATGCAGTGTTCATTGTGTGAACATCAAAGAGTGTACTTACATAAACCTAGAGGGTATGCCTACTACACGCCCAGGCTACATGATGTATCTGTGTGTATATATATATCTCCTTTTGATATATATATCTCCTATTGATATACATATCTCATATATATATACACACACACATATATCTCATATATATATATCTCCTGTACACATGGTACTGTACTGAATACTATAGAAAATTTAACATAACGGTAAGTATTTGTGTATCTAAACATATCTAAACAGAAAAGGTAGTGCATTGTGCTACAACACTGTGATGGCTACAGATTTATATAGTCACTAGGCAATAGGAATTTTTTTTTTTTTGAGACAGAGTTTCACTCTTGTTGTCCGGGCTGGAGTGCAGTGGCGCGATCTCAGCTCACCGCAACCTCCACCTCTCAGGTTCAAATGATTCTCCTGCCTCAGCCCCCCAAGTAGCTGGGTTTACAAGCATGTGCCACCACGCCTGGTTAATTTTATATTTTTAGTAGAGATGGAGTTTCTCCATGTTGGTCAGGCTGGTCTCAAACTCCCAACCTCAGGTGAAATGCCCGCCTCGGCCTCTGAAAGTGCTGGGATTACAGGCCTGAGCCACCACGCCCAGCCAGCAATAGAATGTTTTTAGTTCCATCATAATCTTATGGGCTTGCTGTTTTATATTCAATTGGTGCCCAAAATGTCATTATGTGGCACACACTATATTCTGCCCCCCGCCCTCCCACGCACATCTCATTGGTCCTGTTTCTCGGAAGAACCCAATCTTCTCTGAAGACTGGAAGTTGTCTAACAATAATGCATGCTTTCCTTTTTCCGTATTGTACTTGGTAGCCTAAATTCAGGAATAGACTCAGCACTATACTGTTCATCTATGGTCCTAATGTAAGGTAACATTAGCAAGTTAGATAATGTTTCTTGTGGATAGAGATTAAGGTCAACATCAGTGGGGTCCAGGCTTAGTGGAGAATGAAGTGATGACAGGAGGGAACTGGTAGTCATGATAAAAAGGGAAGGTACATTTTAAAAAAGAAAAATCTCCCTATCACCTTAGAATTCCAAACTATATTCTTAAGGCAGTCATTTTTCCTTCCATGGCTTGAAGAATTACCCCAAAAGCCACCACTGGTGCTTGCTAATTGACCCAGAGAATTACTCCAGGTGGCTGCAACTCTCACCATCTGCTTTGGACCCTCTCTCCAGTCTGGTGTCCCAGATTTCTCTGCCATTGGCACCATTACTTGGAAGCTTTCTCTCTGCTTGGCCCCAGCAGATTGATTACCTATTTGGACAGTCTGCTGTTCTTTGGACAATCACTGCAACATGTGCAGCTTCTCAAATTACCCCCTATGGCAACTGTGGCCAGCAGTAAGTGGTGACCCACCGTCCAACACAGCTCCCAGGACACTAAGTGCTTGCTTCATGGGAACATTGAGAGGCTTCATTGCCATGTTCTTACGCCAAGCAAATTTTGTGTTCAAATTTCTCTTGAAAACAGTGACACAGTTAATATACTGGTGATATTTTACAATACCCACAACCACATAGGGGTGAAGTATGAATGCTAAAGGGTTATAAGCATTAAGAATTTTATAATACTTGATAATCAACACAGTTATTTGATAATCAACACAGTTACATGAAAATGTAACTCCCTTCAGAAGATACCTTGCTGGGATTTAATCTCACGTTTTACAGAGAATTAGGCTACCATCCTGAGCTCTCTTATTTGTTGAATCATCATCGTGCCTTCTGGAATTTAGGAGCATGACTGGTCAGGATGGTCATTATTTTGGGCCCCACTGGGTTTGCAGTAAACTTGAAACTATGAAACAATTCAGCCTTGACCTTTGGACTTTCTTAGCAGGGCCAGCTGTAGACCTAGTTCTGCCTACTTTTCAGGGAAAGGTCATTGTTTTCTATGACCAGGTCATCCATCCAGTAGAGAAACTGCATGAGCACCTCAGTGTTTTACATTGCTCTATAATGAATACTTGGATGCCATTTTTCATTTATCATAGCTGCTTGACTCGGCATTATTTTATGATGAAAAGAATATGGCACTTAGAGTCAGAAAAATCTGGAATTTGTTTCTTACTTTATCGAGCTGTCACCTTAAGAAATTACATCATTTTCAGGTCTTCAGTTTCTGCATCTGTAAATTTGGTCTGTTGTTCCATTCTTAAAGTAGATGTAATCATTAATATTGAACTGTAACCTAAGTTATAAATTGACTTCAATTTTACAATAATATTACACATACATAAAATGTACACAGTGATTCTTGTTCTTTAGCTTTTTTTTTTATTATTATAAATGATATCATGTAAAGACCACATCTTTCTTTTTATATGGCACTGGAGTGTCATATAAATTGTTAAAACTTGTGGTCCATTAAATGTAAAGCTGGCTGATGATAATTGATTTTCTTCTTTTTTGGTAGTGTTTTCTTGTATCATTTTCTTTCTTTTTTTGATCGAAAAACATATTTTAAGTTGTTATGCTTGTACTTCATTATTACATACCCAATGTCAATCAATATAAAAAGCATTTATACTAGTAGTTGCACAAACACATATGTGGTCAACATTTGCACCAAATTCAGAACATTTTTTACCATCTTTTAAATGTATCTTCCCTTAGGTATGTGATAATTAACATAGATTTATTTTAGTTCTTATATTATTACCAGTCCTTGTCCTTCTCCCTCTACTCTTTGTCCTTCAGAAAAATCTCCCCTAATAAATCTTTTGCATGTCTATTTTGTGTAATTTATGATATGTTTCTATATATCACAAATGTTACTATCATATAGGTTACTATGTTTTTCCTTGATACTTTTTTTGTGGAGTTTATTTTGAGGTTTATTTATTTATTTTTTATTTTGGTAGGTTTTTGGGGAACAGGTGGGGTTTGGTTACATGAATAAGTTATTTAGTGGTGATTTCTGAGATTTCAGTGCACCCATCACTCAAGTAGTGTACACTGTACCCTTCTTTTATGTCTCATCACCCTCCCACCCCTTCCCCTGAGTGCCTAAAGTTCATTGTATCATTCTTATGCCTTTTGTATCCTCACAGCTTAGCTCCCACTTACAAGTGAGAACATATAATGTTTGGTTTTTCCATTCCTGGGTTACTTCACTTAGAATGGTCTCCAATTCCATCCAGGCTGCTATGAATGCCGTTATTTCATTCATTTTTATGGCTGAGTAGAATTCCATGGTATATATCTCACAATTTCTTTATCCACTTGCTGATTGATGAACCATTGGGCTGGTTCCGTATTTTTGCAATTGTGAATTGTGCTGCTGTAAGCATGTGGGTGCAAGCATCTTTTTTATGTAACAACTTTTTTTTTCCTCTGGGTAGACACCTGGTGGTGGGATTGCTGGATCAAAAGGTAGCTCTAATTTTAGTTCTTTAAGGAATCTCCACACTGTTTTTCATAGTGGTTGTACCAGTTAACATTCCCACCAGCAGTGTAAAAGTGTTCCCTTTTCACAGTATCCATGCCAACATCTTTTTTTTTAAAAATTATTTTTATTTTTTGAATATGGCTATTCTTGCAGAAGATGGCATCACATTGTGGTTTTGATATGCTTTTCCCTGATCATTAGTGATGTTGAGCATTTTCTTATATGTTTGTTTGTCATTTGTATATCTTCTTTTCAGAATTGTCTATTCACATCCTTAGCCCACTTTTTGATGGGATTGTTTAATTTTTTTCTTGTTGATTTGTTTGAGTTCCTTTTGGATATTAGTTCTTTCTCAGATGTACAGATTGCAAAGACTTTCTCCCCCTTTGTGGGTTGTCTGTTTACTCTGCTGATTGTTTGTTTTGCTGTGCAGAAGCTTTTTAGTTTAATTAAGTCCAATCTATTTATCTTTGTTTTTCTTGAATTTGCTATTGTGTTTTTGCTCATAAAGTCTTTGCCTAAGCCAATGTCTACAAGAGTTTTTCTGATGTTATCTTCTAGAACTTTTATGGTTTCAAGTTTTAGATTTAAGTCCTGGATCCATCTTGAATTGATTTTTGTTTAAGGTGAGAGATGAGGGTCCAGTTTCATTCTTCTACATGTGGCTTGCTGGCACCATTTGTTGAATAGGGTGTTCTTTCACCACTTGATGTTTTTGTTTGCTTTGTCAAAGATTAGTTGGCTGTGATTATTTGGCTTTATTTCTGTTTTTATTATTATTATTATTATTATTCTGTTCCATTGGTCCATGTGCCTATGTGTATACCAGTATAATGCTGTTTTGGTGACTATGGCCCTATAATATAGTTTGAAGTCAAGTAAGGTGATGCCTCCAGATTTATTCTTTTTGCTTAGTCCTGCTTTGGCTATGCAGGCTCTTTTTTTGTTCCATATGAATTTCAGGATTGTTTTTTCTAGTTCTGTGAAAAATGATGGTGGTATTTTGATGAGGATTGTATTGAATTTGTAGGTTGCTTTTGGCAATGTGGTCATTTTCACAATATTGATTCTATCCATGTGTGAGCATGGGATGTGTTTCCATTTATTTGTGTTGTATATTATTTCTTTCAGAAATGTTTTTTAGTTTTCCTTGTAGAAGTCTTTTACCTCCTTGGTTAGGTGTATTCCTAAGTACATTTTTTAAATTAAATTAAATTAATTTTTTTTTTGCAGTTATTGTAAAAGGGATTGAGTTCTTGACTTGATTCCCAGCTTGGTCGCTGTTGGTATATACAAGAGCTGCTGACTTGTGTACATTAATTTTGTATCTGGAAACTTTGCTGAATTCATTTACCAGTTCTAGTTGCTTTTTGGAAGAGTCTTTAGGATTTTTGAGTTATATGACTATATCATCAGCAAACAGTGATAGTTTGATATTCCTTACTGATTTGGATGCCTTTCTTTCTCTTGTATGATTGTTGTGGTTAGGATTTCCAGTACTGTGTTGAATAGAAGTGGTAAGAGTAGGCATCCTTGTCTTCTTCCAGTTCTCAGGGGGAATGCTTTCAACATTTCCTGGTTCAGTATTATGTTAGCTGTGGGCTTGTCTTAGATGTATTTTATTACCTTAAGGTTTGCCCCTTCTACACCAATTTTGCTGAGTGTTTTAATCATAAAAGAATGTTTGATTTGTCAAATGCTTTTTTGCATCTATTGAGATAATCATGTGATTTTTGTTTTTAATTCTGTTTATATACTGTATCACATTTATTGACTTGCATATGTTAAACCATCCCTGCATTGTTAGTATGAAACCCACTTGATCATGGTTGATTTTCTTTTTGATATGCTGTTGGATTCGATTCACTAGAATTTTGTTTAAGATTTTTACATCTACAGTGATCAGAATTATTGGTCTGTAGTGTTTTTTTTTTTTTTGTCATGTCCTTTTGTGGTTTTGGTATTAAGGTGATAATGGCTTCATGGAATGATTTAGGGAAGATTTCCCCTTTCTCTATCTTTTATAATAGTGTTAGTAGCATTGGTGCCAATTCTTCTGTGAATGTCTGATAGAATTCAGCTGTGAATTCATCTGATTCTGGACTTTTTGTTGTTGTTGGCAATTATTTTTATTATCATTTCAATCTCACTGCTTGTTATTGGTCTGTTCACAGTTTCTATTTCTTCCTGGTTTAATCTAGGAGGGCTGTGTATTTCCAGGAATTTACCCATCTCATCTAGGTTTTCTAGTTTATGCATGTAAAGATGTTCATTAATCTTAAATGGTCTTTTGTGTTTTTGTGGTATTGGCTGTAAGTATCTCGTTTTGTTTCTAATTGAGCTTATTTGGATCTTCTCTTTTTTTATTGGTTTATCTAGTTAATGGTTTATCAATTTTATTTACCTTTTTAAGGAACCAGCTTTTTGTTTCATTTATCTTTTGTATTTTTTTTTTTTTTTAATTTCATTTAGTTCTCCTCTAATCTTTGTTAGTTTCCCTACTTCTGCTGGGTTTGGGTTTGGTCTGTTCTTGTTTCTCTAGTTCCGTAAGATGTGAGCTTAGATTGTCTATTTGTGCTCTTTCAGAATTTTTTCTTTTGTTTTTCTTTATTAATTTTTTTTGAGATGGAGCTTCTCTCTTGTTGCCCAGGCTGGAGTGCAATGGTGTGATCTCAGCTCAGGTTCAAGTGTTTCTCCTGCCTCAGCCTCCTGAGTAGCTGGGATTACAGGCATGCACCACCATGCCCAGCTAATTTTGTATTTTTAGTAGAGACAGGATTTCTCCACATTGGTCAGGCTCTTGCAGTTTCAGACTTTTTGATGTAAGCATTTAATGCTATGAAATTTTCTCTTAGCATTGCCTTTGCTGTATCCCAGAAGTTTTGATAGGTTGTGTCACTCTTATCGTTCAGTTCAAAGAATTTTTAAATTTCCATTTTTCTTTCATTGTTGGGTCAATGATCATTCAGGAGCAGGTCATTTAATTTCCATGTATTTACATGATTTTGAGGGATCCTTTTGGAGTTGATTTTCAGTTTTATTTTATAGTAGTCTGAGAGAGTACCTGATATAACTTCAGTCTTCTTAAATTTTTTGAGACATGTTTTGTGGTCTACAATATGGGCTATCTTGGAGAATGTTCCATGTGCTGATGAATGGAATATATATTCTGTAGCTGTTGAGTAGAATATTCTGTAAATACCTCTTGAATCCATTTGTTCTAGGGTATAGTTTAAGTCCATTGTTTCTTTGTTGAGTTTCTGTCTTCATGACCTCTCTAGTACTTTTAGTGTAGTATCAAAGTTCCCCACTATTATTGTGCTGCTCTCTATCTCATTTCTTAGCTCTGGTAGTAATTGTTTTATAAATTTGGGAACTCCAGTGTTAGGTGCATCTATATTTAGGATTGTGATATTTTCCTGTTGGACTAGTCATTTTATCATTATATAGTGTTCCTCTTTGTCTTTTTAAATTGCTGTTGCTTTAAAGTTTGTTTTGTCTGATATAAGCATAGCTACTCCTGCTTCCTTTTGGGGTCCATTTTCATGAAATGTCTTTTTATGCCTGTTTCTCTTAAGTTTATCTGAGTACTTACATGACAAGTGAGTCTCTCAAAGGTAGCAGATACTTGGCTGGTGAATTCTTATCCATTCTGCCATTCTGTATCGTTTAAGTGGAGCACTTAAGCCATTTACATTCAATGTTGATAATGAGATATGAGGTACTATTCTATTGATGATGCTATTTGTTGCCTGAATACCTACCTTGTGTTTTTTCTTTCATTGTGTTATAGTTTTATAGGTCCTGTGAGATATATGCTTTACAGAGGTTCTATTTTGGTGTATTTTTCAGGATTTGTTTCAAGATTTAGAGCTCCTTTTAGCAATTCTTGTAGTGTTGGCTTGCTGGTGGTGAATTCTCTCAGCATTTTTTTTTTTTGTCTGAAAAAGTCTGTATCTTTTCTTCATTTATGAAGCTTAGTTTAGCTGGATACAAAATTCTTGGCTGATAATTTTTTTTTTTTTAAATAAAGGAGGCTGAAGATAGAGCCACAGTTCCTTCTAGCTTGTAGGGTTTCTGCTGAGAAATCTGTTAATCTAATATGCTTTCCTTTATAGATTACCTAGTGCTTTTGCCTTATACCTCTTAAGATTCTTTACTTTGTCTTGACTTTAGATAACCTGATGACTCTGTGCCTAGGTGATCTTTTTGTGAGCTTCTTGTACTTGGATGTCTAGATCACTAGCAAGGCTGGGGAAGTTTTCCTCTACCATTTCTTCAAATATGTTTTCCAAACTGTCAGATTTCTATTTTTCCTGAGGAACACCAATTACTGTGAGGTTCGGACATATGACATAATCCCAAACTTCTTGGAGGCTTTGTACGTTTCTTTAAATTCATTTTCCTTTGTTGGATTGGGTTAATTCAAAAACCTTGTCTTCGAGCTCTGAAGTTTTTTTCTTCTGCTTGTTTGATTCTATTGCTGAGACTTTTCAGGGTATTTTGCATTTCTCTAAGTGTGTCCTTCATTTCCAGAAGTTGTGATTATTTTTCGCTTATGCTATATATTTCACTGGAGATTTTTCCCTTCATATCTTATCACTTTTTTTGATTTTATTAAGTTGAACTTCACCTTTCTCTGATGCCTCCTTGATTAGGTTAATAATCAACCTTATGAATTATTTTTCTGGCAATTCAGGGATTTGTTCTTGGTTTGAATCCATTGCTCATGAGCTAGTGTGATCTTCTTGGGGTTTAAAGAAATGTGTTTTGTCATATACCAGAATTGTTTTTCTGGTTCCTTCTCATTTGGGTAGACTATGTCAGAGGGAAGATATGGGGTTCAAGGGCTGCTATTCAGATTCCTTTGTTCCACAGTTTGCTTCCTTGAGGTAGTGCTCTCCCCTTTTCCCTAGGAATGTGGCTTCCTGTGAGCCAAACTGCAGTGATTGTAATTTCTCTTCTGGATCTGGCCACCCAGCAGAACTACTGGACTCCAAGATGGCGCTGGCAGGTGCCTGCTCAGAGTCCTGTGATGTGAACTATCTTCAGGTTACCAAGCCATGGATAGAAGCATCTGCTCTGTCACGGGTGGCAGGGGAGTAAAATGGACTCTGTGAGGGTCCTTAGTTGTTGTTCATTTATTGCACTAGTTTTATGTTGGTTGGTCTCCTGCCAGGAGGTGGCGCTTTCGGGAGAGCATCCACTGTGGTAGTATAGGGAGGATCAGGTGTTGGGCAGGGCCCTAGAGCTCCCAAAAGATTATGTCATTTGTCTTTGGCTACCAGGGCAGGAGAGAAAGACCATCAGGCGGGGAGAGGGTTAGGCGTGTCTGAGCTCAGATTCTCCTTTGATGGGACTTGCTGCTGCTGCTGTGGAGAATGGGGGTATGGTTCTTAGGCAAGTGGAGTTATTTTCCCAGGGGACTTATGGCTGCCTCTGCGGCCTCATGCAGGTCGCCAAGGAAGCAGGGGAAAGCTGGCAGTTACAGGCCTCACCCAGCTCCCATGCAGCCCAAAAGGCTGGTCTCACTCCCACCATGTCACCTCCTAAGAGCACTGAGTTTATTTCCAGGCAGCTGGTGAGTAGAGCTAAGAACTTGTCCCAGGCTGCAAGCCTCCCCATTGAGAAAGCAAGCAAGGCTTTAAGGTTTTGCACCTCCCTACCTGCCTTGGCTTCTGTGCTGTGTTTGCACTCCTGATTCACCTCCTCCAGGAGTTCTGTCCAGGAAACTTCCCATTTGGTCGAAATTGTTACAAAGTTCAGCTGGAAGTTTCCTTCTCCCTGTGGTCTTTTCCCAGTTCCCCTGTGAGCCCTCCCCAAGGACGTCTGCAAGACAAAGTCAGAAATGGCTTCCCTGGGAACTGAGAGACCCCACAGGGCTCTTCCCACTGCATCTTCAACCCCTATATTTTGCTTGACTCTCCAAATTTGTCTGATCTCCAGGTAAGGTCAAATTCTCCCATGATCTGGACCTTCAGGTTCCCCAGTGAGAGTCTGTTCTGGGGCAGATGATTGATCCCCCTTTCACACTTGGGGCACTCAAAGTTTTTCAGCTGTCTCCTGGGTCTGTGAATTCTCTTGGCTTTCCTGGTATGTTCCTGTGGTAGTTCCTGGAGCAGAAGTTCAGGATGTGAGTCTCCACATACTGCTCTGCTTCTTTAGATTTTCTTCAATGAGGTTTAAGCAAAGGGAAACTTTTGATAAAGTAACCAAGTGCCTGTCAACATTTGTATTTTAAAGTGATTGCTGACCTTTGATTATGGTAGAAGTGATAAACATTCTATAGTGTATCTTACCAGCAGGTAGTAGAAGCAAATGTCAGAACAAACTTCAGTGACATCAACATCACAGTTTATGAAAAAAATGAGGGTTGAGCATATCAGACATTCTCAAACTGTACCCTTTCACATTCCACTCACTTGTGGTCATTGCCTCATAATTGAGAAATGGTCTTTCATTAAATCACCATTGTCACTGCAATCTATTGTAAAATAAATTAATTTAACATTTATTTATTTCTATTTCATCAATATCACTAGAGGAGTTTTACCCACAGAAAGAGTCACTCAATTGTTGAAAATTATTATCTCTGTATTTGCATTTTTTTTGGAAATATGTTTTATTATGGAATGGAATAATACAATTTCCCTTATTGAACTGCCTTATCCACAGTGAAAGTTTTCTAATAAAACTCTAAAACTCTAGTCATTACTATATTGTATTCTGATATGTCTGTTTGCTCTTCTAGCTGAGAATAAATTCTCTATTTTAAATGATGACATAAATTACTTCTTTGGTTGCAAAAGAACAAATACATCTTCATGCTTTTTGAAATTTGAATAAATATTTGACTGTGGAAGGCAAACTCACTCTTTTATAGGAAATAAAGTATACTCTATCAATTTTTTCATAACTACAGAATAGGTGACGATTTTGTGTGGCTTCAAGTAAATTTACTGCACTAACAATGGTGGTCTAGGAACCATTCAAATGTTTAGGAAAAACTTTGCAGCAAGTGCTTAAAATAACAGTGCAGCATATATTATGGGATTCTGTTATGTGAATATTTTCTTTAAGTGGGCAACAGATTATAATTTATTTTTTATGGGTACCTTATTAATAGAACTGATTTATATGATTAAATTTTACCATATAATTCTATAAGAAACTTTGGATAATAGAGGGCACTAAACTAATTGCAGTAATTCACAGAATAACTCTTCTATGATATTTATCAAACAAGTACATTAGCTGATTTTGACCCCAGCATCAATAGACCTGTGAAGAAAAGTGCCCATTATAAGAGGACCAATATTGATATCTCCTATTCTATGAGACAGCTGGGCTGTCACAAATTTCGGAATAAAGCTGGTAATTAGGCAAAGAAAACTACCATCTTCCTTTTTAAATTTGACAACAGTTAGACAGAAGGAATAAAATCTAGTGTTCAAGTAGCACAATAGGGAGACTATAGTTAAAAATAATTTATTGTATTTTTCAAAATAACTGAAAGAGTAAAATTGGAATTTCCTGCCAAAAGGAAATGATATGTGCTCTAGGTGATGGTTACTCCAATTACCTTGATGTGATCATTACATGTTGTATGATTGTATCAAAATGTCGCATGTGCCCCATAAATGCCTATATTATGTATCTATCATGATTAAAATTTAAAAATTAAAAAATTCTAATGCATAAGATTTACATATTTTAGCTATTTTATGCACCTTCCTTTTCTTGACACCCTACTAGGTGTCTTGTTACAATGCTTCATGTTCAAATAAGATACTGAAATGTTAAACTTTTTTCTCTTCTTCATTTTCTTTCCTCTTTCGTTCCTCTCAGTTACTTGCATTATAAGACAGTGTGCCTCAGAGAAACTAAAATATTACAGAAAAACAGAAGATTTTAAGTATTGAAAATCTAGTACCCCTTGGGACTTGGGATATAAAGAAAACACGCATGGGACTTGGGATATGAAGAAAACCTGGTGAATCTGAATAAGTCTAGATGAAGTTTTCTTAGGTTTGGGGAGGAGAAGAAACAGTCAAAGGAGTAAGGAAGATATCTAAAGAGCCAATGTGTCCCTCAAAAGGCTCCTCATACTCTGTATACAATTTCAGAGTTCTAGACAACAAAAGAACAACCCAACCGGAAATAAAAGTAGGCAGAAGACTTGAATACACTTTTCTCTACAGAAGATCTATAAACAGTCAACAGATACATAAAAAGATACTTAATAACATTAGTAATCAATAAATGCCACTTCATACCCACTAGACTGTCTAAAATAAAAAAGACAGAAAATAAATGCTGGCAAAGTTGTGGAGAAACTGAAACTCTTACATGTATTTGATGAACTTTTAGAATGGTGCAGTCATTTTGGAAAACATTCTTGGTAGTACTTCAGGATGTTAAACATAGAGTTACTACATGACCTAGCAATTCCACTCCTAAGACTATACCCAAAAGAAATGAAAATTTACATGCATACAAACGCTTGGATATGAATGATCACAGTGGCATGATTCATAATGACCAAACGATAGAAGAAACTAAAGTGCTCATCAACTGATGCAATGGGTAAATAAAATATGATATATCCATGCAATTGAATATTATTTGGCAATAGAAAGAAATAAAATACTAATGCATGTTACAATAGGGTTGAACCTTGAAAAATGTTATGCTAGAAAAAAAATTCAAAAAGGAAAAAAGAAAATTAGAAATGAAGGAGAGATGAAAAAGAAAACCACTTTAAAAAGTGTTATGCTACGTGAAATAGGCAAATCACAAAAGACCACATAGAGTATGATTTTATTTATGTGAATAATATAGGCAAATTTATAGAGACAGAAAACAGACAACTGACTGTTAGGGGCTGAAAGAGAGAGAAATGTGGAGTTATACTGCAAAAAGGTACAGAATTTTTTTTTTTTGGAAATGATGAAATCTTCTAAAATTAGGGTTTTAACAACTGGGAATATACTAAAGAGCACTGAGTTGTATATTTTAAAAGGATGCATTTTATTTTATGTGAATTATAACTCATAAACAACAGTCAGCTAGAATGAATGCAAGGGTATCTTGAATCACTGAATCTTGAATCATGGTCTCTTCTCTTATGGGAGAATTGTGATATGGTTTTGAGATGTGTCCTCTCCAAATCTCATGTTGAAATGTGATCCTGAATGTTGGAGGTGGGGCCTGCTGGAAGGTGTTTGGGCCATGGGGGTGGATCCATCATGAATGGGTTGGTACCTTCCCTATAATAATGAGTTCTCTATTAGTTCAGGCAAGAGCTGGTTGTTTAAAGAAGCCTAGCATCTCTCTTGTTCTCTCTCTTACCAGGTGATATACCTGCTCCCCCTTCACCTTCTTTCATGATTGTAAACTTCTTGAGGCCACCACCAAAGGCAGACGTTGGCACCATGCTTTCTGTACAGTCTGCAGAGCTATGAGACAAAATTAACATCTTTTCTTTGTAAATTACCTGGCTTCAGGTATTCCTTTATAGCAATGCAAAGCAGCTTAATACAAATTCTCAGTGATTAGGCAGATTTTCAGAATGTATGGCTAAATTGGAATTTCCATTTGTCCTATATGAGAAGAGATTTGAAATAATTCCATAGAATGTTATGAGTGCCCTGGGAGAAGACAAAGGGTGATTTTTCAGAAGGAAAAGAGTATAAGAAAAACATGAAATTCAATTTTCCAATGACAGTCCTGAGAACAGTTAAACAAGGAGGGATGTGGGAAGTGATTTTTAAGTCTTTATCTAGAAATAGGAATTTCTAAAATAACTGAATCTTTTTCTGGAGAGATTTAAAAAAATACTAGCATTATTCACCAAGCAAGTAAAAGCAACCAAACTAGCATGTTCCTTAATATCATTAAGTGTAATCAATTGAGCGCAAGTGGAATCCAATCCCTTCCGACATCCTCTGGACACTAGGGTGCTAGGATACAAAGTAACCTTAGAAAACACAGTGATCATCCCAAGAGAGATTATATTTCTAAGGTAACCACTATGGGTTCAACGAAACCAAAAGTCATACTTATACTTTTCCAATAGGAAAACTAAACACACCACAATAATTATATGCGTAATGAAAATGAGGCTTAGGAGGTTATGGAACGTATGCCAAGAGTGTATACATATTTATTTCTTGAGAATCTAAGCAGTAGACTTTAATTTATTTTTTCTCTAGTATTGCAGATTTTCTATGTCCAGAGACAGAAAATGACTCTGATGATAAGGAGGAAGTGGTGCAGAATATGGCTAGGACATGGCACCCCCACCAGTTAACCTGAGTCCATTGGGAGCTCCCTCTGAGAAGGGGAATTGTGCCTGCATCCATGTCCACATTTCACGTGTAGCATTGAGGCTAGTGTGTAGAGAACAAAGAGCTTCTTGAAAGAATCAGGGGTTACTCTAGTTCCAATCTTAAGGGGAGTGTGAACTTTACCTTTATCCAGCCTCATTTACCCATCCATTAAAAACTCTGGATATATGATACATGTTTATATCTGTTCATGTTGGAGTTGGGGTGGAGCTAATGGTATCTACAGGGTCATATGCTGATTGGCATATGAGGAGTAGTATTTTGGAGAAATGAGTTCAGAATATAGTTTCAGAATATAGTACAAGTCCACAAAGAGATTTTATATACATGTTTACTGTATATAATAAATATATAAATTATCTTGCAATCTTGAGTGAAACAGAAGTAACAAACAAAATGGTCATACCTGAAGAGGTCTGGCATAAAGGAAAAGAAATATAACACAGCAGTATTTCTACTTGGACATATAATTATGAACAGCACAGGAAGATGAATATTTCAGAAGACGTGTCTGTAGATAAAAATGGCAGAATCTCAGATTATAATGCATGTATACACACACATACATGCATATACACCTCTGTGTTCCCTAAAACTATGTAAGTCCCCTGGACGTTAGTTCCAACTATAGGAAAATGTATTAGGTAGGAACTTGAAAATAAGTTTCTTTTATGCGATCGGATTGATGCTCAAAATAGAAATATACATAAGAAATAGAAACCATAGTCATACTTGAGTTATGGGCTTACATTTGTTCATCTGTAAAAATAGCTTCTTAAGCGAAACAAAAACAAATGACTTCAAGATCTCAATCACGAGCTGGTCAGCTTCATGATAGCTGGCATCACTGTGTTGATACTGATACTGTCAAGAACTGTAGTTAAGCTTTGCTTTGAGAATAACAAGTCTGAGTGTTTGTACTATGGTATAAGAGCTTCTTTTATGTCCATTACATAAGTGAGTTGTTCCCTTTTCATTTCATTTTGTGGGAAAAAAACATACAAAAAAAGCAACATTAAAAAATGGTACAGAGGTGGAAAAGAGTTTTGATGTGCGCTCATGGTAACCACTGTAGTAGAAAAGATGACCTGAATTCACATGAAGATGGGGACTGATGAAAATATCACCTGAAGATGCAGCAGAAATGACACTGTGAAACAGCCATGGCATCTCACGCGATACGAACAACCCAGCACTGCCTTCCTCCCCGAGCCTGTGTCTTGTTCATGCAGGTGCAAAGAAGCCAGTACTCTTGAGAAATGCACACTGCACCATCGTGCTCACAGGCTGTCATTTCAATCTTCTGCCCTTGGGGAATTGCATAAACCTTGGATTTCAAATCACTTGTTTAAATGAATTCTAAAATCCTTCCTAATTTGAAAATCTAGGGCAGTAGACCTTATCATTAAATTGACACTGACTTTTGTTGTACCTGAAATTTGAATTATTGCTACATCAATTTTTACTTTGACAAAAAATATAACAATTTTACTTTTCCAAGTTTTCTTTATTTCTTTTATTTCTATAAAGCTGTTGAGAAAATGATTGCACGCATGCTCCCGTTAGGGGAAACCTTTCTATTTTATTGACTCTTACAAGTGCCAAGATGAGAGCAATAGTTTCATCTTATGGCAGGATAGCAGTAGTTTCACTAGGTTTTTATAAAAAGAAGTATAGTGATTCAATTTATCAAAACCTAACATGGAAAACTAAAAATATATTGTTGAAACAATTACCAGGAAGGATTTTTGGCTTCATCTCTCAGAGGCAAAGAGCTTAAAAGTCTTCACTTCAACATTAAAACAAGAAAAACCCAGAAAAACTAAAAATCAATGATTTTTTCAGATCCACCAAAGAATTGAAATTGTAGTCCAAACCAGCACTCCAAAATCGGGAAAGACAGGTGCATCCAGAAGGGCACCGCTGAGATTGACTAACCAGGAACAAATTTCGCTGAAGCCACAAACTCATAGAAATATGAAAATAGTAATTTTGACCGATTGCTGGAAGGTGAGTATGGACTAGTGTGAGTGTGAGGACCTCCTGTAGGCCCCAATCTTAAGGGTTTTCCACCTTTTCATAGGCTTCGCCTCAAAGAACCTTACTAGGTTCTCAGGATGAAGAGCTATTTATCTCAACCTCATCAGGGAAGAATATCCTTAGTTAAAACCTGGATTTCATATGCATGCATATGTTTGCAATTAGTTTCTTTATATTGAAATTTTGAAGAAACAATTGCAAATATACCAATGACTTCCTTCACTCTTCACTTAATTGCACAATTTTGGCATAAATTTTTAGGCATAAATCTTTTGAACAGTATCCTCACCTTTCTACCTACCTTATTAGTAAAACATTCTCTAAATATATCTTTAAATGAATTTCTCTGATTTCAAACAAGTAGAACAGAAGAGGCAAAGTTGCAAGTTTAGATATAAAGATTTTCTTGTTATTTACCTAGTGTTTTCATTACCACATGTTAAGCAAAGAAGCGGAGTTATAAATTTCTCGACTAGATCAACCCATAACAGCTTAGAATATATTTGTTTTAAAATGTGATTAAATTATTATAATAAAGTTCTCATAACTCTAGGAAAAATCTACTACCTTTGTACAAGGTATACATTTTTTCCTTATGAGAAGAAATAGTAAGATTCCTGAATCACTTTAATTATATAAGGATAACTTCTTTGGGAGGCCGAGGTGAGTGGATCACCTGAGGTCAGGAGTTCGAGACCTGGCCAACATGGTGAAACCCTGTCTCTACTAAAAATACAAAAATTAGCTGGGTGTGGTGGTGGGCACCTGTAATCCCAGCTACTTGGGAGGCTGAGGCAAGAGAATCACTTGAACCCAGGAGGCAGAGTTTGCAGTGAACCGAGATCATGCCACTACACTCCAGCCTGGATGACAAGAGCAAATCTGCATCTCAAAAAAAAAAAAAAAAGCAAAACACTAACTTTTTTTGTAGTTTCACAGGGTTTTTGTTTAAAAAGTCATAATCAGTCAAATCTTCTGAGCTATTGGATTTAAATAAAAACTAAACAGAATATATGTTTTATTGTCAACCCAGTAATAGCGCAGTGCATGACGTATTGTGGTTCAAAGCTTATCTGATGCTGTTCTAATTTTAGATCACTCAGTATAGTTTCAACTAAACAAAAATGGAAATGGGTTATTTAGGTTATTTGGTAGTGTCATAAAGTAAAGTTTTGTCTACTGTCTTTGATTAAGTTCATGTAAAGTTTTCAGGAAGAGGTCTTAAAAAGTCTCTTTTAGAGCTGTGGCTTACCTAAGTGAGGAAAAGCAAACCATTTCCATTTGGGCCATAGATCAATGAATAAGCAGCTTGGTTCCAATTGGAAAGCTGCAGCTGCATTGTCAGATAGGAGCAGTTATTAACCCGTCCCTCAGCAGAATGTGTTATTTCCATTACTTTCATCTCTCCTGATGAGCAGATAAATTGATAGAAAAAACTTGAGTTGAACAAAATAGAGCTGAAGATGATGTATTTGCAGGGCACCAAGGTGTAAATGAAATTCCTAACAGCTTCCATTGTATCTGAACACAGTAGAGCAAAACAAGTCAAAGGAACAAAAACTGCCTAAGTGTGACAATATGGCACCATTCATGTTTATTTTGGATTAAAAAAGCTAAGCACAAAGGAAAAGGAGATATAGACCCTGCCCTCAAGGAGTTTACAGCTGTGAAAACAGAAGGAAAGGAAAATAAAATGTAAGAGTGTCATAGGTAGAGTGACAACAGTCACCCCACAGTATCTGAAAGGACACTAGCAAGGAACCTTGTCCATAATATGAGGGCCACGAAGACTTTTTGTATTGAGTTTTTAAGGATGCATCAGTGTTAGACAAATGAATGAAAAGGAAAGAGGGAAAGAGCATTTTATATAGAGAGAAGAGAAGGGCTAAAGAAAGAAGCTTTGAGACACGGAGGCAGGAATAAAAACTATAAGTGTGTGGTTTAGCATGGCTGAGGTGTAGGGTTTGAGTGTTATGAAGTAAGAAATTAGGTGGATATGTGGAGAAGATAAAGATTGCCTTTTTAGAGAAGATGAGAGGAAGGACTATTGCTAAAGGAAATTCAGAATAAAGACATTTTATCAGGACCAACTAACCTGCATATAGGTTGAGCGGGAGCAGCTCAATAGAGAGGAGAAGCTGAAAGACACAAAGGTGTGAAAAATTCTTTTAAAAAATGACTAGAGTCCTATCTTTCAAGTGTCTAGGTGAAGAATGTGAAGTAATATTGAGTCTACAGCTATGGGGGAGGGAGATTGGCAAAGTTCTTGACAGATTGTCTTTTTCACCAGAGGAACGTGGTTCTCAACTCGGGGGCAATTTTTCCTCACTACTAGATATCAATATTGGACAATGTTTGGAGACACTTTTGGTTGTCACAACTGGTAGAGGCACTGCTACTGGCATCTAAGGCATGGAGGCCAGGGATGCTGCTAAACATTCTGCAAAAACACAGCAGAATACCCTTCAGCGCAGATCTGTGGGTGGTCTTGGATCAGCCCAGTTTTCCCTCCTTTATAGTTTTCAAGAATAACTGTAGAATGTATGGGAATGCCATATCTTGAGATAAAGGGGAGGTGGCTGAAACAGGCCTAGATCTGTTTTAACCCTGACCCTTCCCCAGGCAGGATGTCTTTGAACATTTTAGCCCAGCATGCATGTGACCCCCAGGGTACAAAACCCAGGGCAAGCTGCTTTCCAGGGGCCCTCAGCTGTGGTGCAAGGGGGACAGACGTAGTTCAGACTCCATCTGCCCCAGGTAGATTTCCTGAGTAATAAATCCTAGGCTTCTGTTGTCTCTTGTTGCCTATCTGTAAATAATGAACCCGCTTCATGTAACTTGCTGTGTGTGTAAATGTCCGGCCAGACTCAAAAAGTTGGTAACTAGTGCACAGTGAACCTACTTTGCACCTCCCACATAAAAAGAACTATTCAGCCCAACATGTCAATGGTACCTAGGTTGAGAATGCTGCTTTATGAAGTAGTAGATGATGTTATTTGCAGAATTAGGAATTTGAAGATTAGTTGGGAACTTTAAGAGAATAGACTGAGTTTGGAATAGCTCTTTACCAGAATGGTGGACATGATCAGGATGACTGATATACAGACAAGGGTTGGCCAAAAATCCATACGGCTACAAAACTTAGTGTGTCCAAGTAGTAAGGTAATGGACAAAATTCAACTGAATTACAAAATAATAAGCAGGAAGGCAAGTATTGTGCTACAGGTATGGAGGGTGGACACCAAGTTCACTATGTAGGAGGAAGGTTTGGGGCTCATAGTGGGCAAGACGAGGCTGGGACCACGTCATTGTGTTGCCTGTCTCTGTCATTCAGACCTCAACTCACTGGCGATCTGCCTTCTCCTGGCTCCTCTTTACTGAAACTGCTTTCACCCAGGATGCTAATAACTTTGTTATCCTTTAATTCAAGAGACACGCTTCCCTGCTTACTTTCCTTGATATTTGAACATCTGTCTTTGTTGACCACTTGATTCTTCCTAAAACAAACTTGACTCTTGGTTCTTGTGATGTTGAAACTTCATATTTTTTTAGCTACTGTGTAATTAGTCTTCTTTCTGGCTTTATTTCTGCATCAGATTCTTAATCTTTCACTTTAAAAAAGTCTCTGTCTTTGGCCCTCTTCTCATCTCACTGCCATCTCCATCTGAATGTTTCATAAGCAACTTAAATTCCATGTATGCAAAATTGAACTCCTTTTCTTTCCCTGACAAACTCCTTCTTTTTGTATTTTTTAGCACTGAGTGATATCAACATAAATAGAGATAGCTATATTGGTTAAGATGATGAATGTGACAGAAAACCCAAATTGATGTTGGCTTAACCATCCTAAGTTTTATTCTGTTATGTAAAAAAGGCCAGAAGTCAGCAGTTCTGGGCTTGTATGACAGTTCCATGCATTTTTAGAAATCATTTTCTTCTAGATTATTCCTCTGCCACCCCTACATTTCTCTCCAGTTTAGCATTGTCGCAGATAGCTGGTGGAGCTTCAGCTAACATCATCATCATCATAACACCAGATAGAAGAAAAAAACCACCGTTTAAGAACACTTCCATGAAACTGCACATGCTACTACTGCTTAGAGATTTGGACTCAGTCCCGAGTCCAAAGCAAGCTTCAAAGGAAGCTGGTTAATGTAGCCGTCATTTCAGGCAGCCTTGAACCCAACTGAACAGATGTTTCTAGTGCCATAGAAGGGATTAACAGTCCTTGCTATGCAGTCCAATGCCTAGAAATCTAGGCACAAATCTATTTTTCTTCTCCCACTCTCACTTCTCACGTACATTCAGTCTCACATCTATTGATTCCAGCTTTCGAATTTTCAAATGTTTATTATTGCTTTCATCTGTGCTGCTGTAGTCTCTCAATCAGTTTCCTTATCTATAGACTTGGATTAGGAAATATATTTACAACATCGAAGACACATTACTAAAACAAATAACTACTGAAATTTATTGTTACTCTGCACTAACAAGTTATCATTAACTGCAGGATAATGTCTAAATTATTAATGACATTTACATCTTCTGAGATTTATCTGCTCCTTAAAATACAGAAATTTGTTTCCAAAATGCTATCCCATGACTTGTTAAAAGCCTAGTATCTTCTTAAAATGTCAGTGTATTTCCAGAAAATTTAGTTTCTCATGATCAACTCTGGCTCTAAGCATCTGCTTTATGGAAATGGTTTACTTTAAAGATGGATGATGTTCCTGTTTTGTGCTAGATCTAGAACTAGGCATAGGACTCAGCTATTTTGCTTGAATGACAGGTTAAAAGTAATTGCTAAGTATTGATCGTGTGGTCAATAGATTGGATATTTGATGATACCAAAGAGATTAGCCCTGTGGCAATATAAACACGTTTAAAATTGAAGATGAAGTATTATTTGTTATTCAACAGTTTCCTGTTTTTTATTAGCCTAAAGAAATTTCCTTGTTTTTACGAGCTTAAATCCAAGCTATAAATACAAAAAGAAAGAAAACTTGAAAATAAACCCTACCATTTCATTACATTTAGATCCCCATAATAATAACTACATTTATTGATTGCTTTCCATGTGCCAAGCACTGTGTTTGGTATTTTATATACATCTAATTTAAGTGACCTCCTTCTTTCTTTCCCTAGGTTTGATTTTAGATGAGGCATGCTTAACTCTAAAACTCATTTTAACTCCTTCACCACATTGCTGAGTCATTCTTCTCCCTCTGCATTGGTCAATTCCCTTTCTTTCTTTATTCCGTTAATCCTGCTATATTCCCAAGCAGTTGAATTTAGTCTCTTCTGTTGCTTGTTAACTTCTTTCCTCAGGGCTCACCTTTTATTTCAATAAGTTGCCATGTTATTGTCCCAAACAGTATTAGTCCGTTTTCACAGTGCTATAAAGAACTGCCCAAGATTGGGTAATTTATAAAGGAAAGAGGTTTAATTGACTCACAGTTCAACATGGCTGGGAAGGCCTCAGGAAACTTACAATGATGGTGAAAGGTGAAGGGGAAGCAAGGCATCTTCTTCACAAGGTGGCAGGAAGGAGAAGGAATGCAGGCGGATCTACCAAACACTTAAAAAACCATCAGATCTCATGAGTACTCACTCACTATCACGTAAACAGCATGGAGGAACACGCCCCCATGTTTCAATTAACTCCACTTGGTCTCTCCCTGGACACGTGGAGATTATAGGAATTACAATTCAAGATGAGATTTTGGATAGGGACACAGTCAAACCATATCATGAACTAAGACAGTTTCTGCCTTAAGTGGAATGCTTACATTAAGATAATAGCATTATTTTATCCTATTTCTCATGCTTTATAATTTTCCTAGTGATTTATCTTTTCCTTCTGTATCCTTTTCTCTTGCCACTCTGATCTTCTCTCTCTCTCTCTCCCTTTCTCTCTATCTTTCTCTACATGCTCTGGACATTGACTCCTAATGTCCTTCTTCACTGTAGCCATCCTCCTCTCCCTACCTAGCTTGTAAGTTACTCAACCTGGTATTGCAGCTCATGCATGTTTTTTTCTCTTGGAGGCTATACCTGAGTCTCACCGAGTCTCAAAAAAGTGGGGTATGTGCTTCTGCCATGAGTTCTATAATTCTCTTTTTGTATTTTCAATTTCCTTTTTTTCTCCAAGTATTTCTATTTTAAAACACTCTCTTCTATTTTTCCAAAAACATCTTGGACTTCTCCCACCCTACCATCCCAAATTTATCTATCTTACACAACCAAACATCTAGATAAAATCTCCTATACCCACTTCATCCACTTCTTCACTTTCAACTTACTCCCCTGATACTCCTGTCTGCCTTTGTTTCCTTTGACTTCAATACATTTGCCTTTTTCTACGGTGACTGCTGACCTTCGTGTCACTAAATCCAATGTACAATTTTCAGCTCTTTTATTGCTTTATTCTTTAATAAGGGTTGATTCTTAATTCCTCCTTGCCTTTTGTTTTTAAATTTGGGGAATACTGTAAACTTTTTTATTTCTTGGCGAGAAGGCAATGGATGGATGAAAAGGAATATGTAGAGCAACAAAAGTCTACCTCTGATTTCTGATCTCTATTTCCCTGGGTCTGCTTTTAAGAAGAAACCACTTTTAGCAGTCTCTCATCAATCTTCGCAGATGGGGGGGGAAAAAAAAAAAAATATATATATATATATATACATATATGTACATATATATATTCATATCCACTCAACATCTCCATTCATTTTTACACAAAGGCCCAATATCTTGTTCTATAACAAGTAACTGGTTCTCTAATTGTATGTGCATAAATATTTTGAGAATTGTTTATTGTTAGAGATGAATCTTTTTCATGGCAGCATAACAGTCCATGGTATTCTGACACCACTGTTTAACTGATCTATGGAGTGCTTTTTTCACATTGTAATTATTATTAGTCTCAAGAAGGAGCCCTGGACATTCTTAAGATATAATAAAAAAATTGCTGTTATACATCAGTTTTTGAGAGCAGATAGAACTACTGTATGATTCTGCTGGGCATTTCTCTGGGGACTTTTTTCAGGATCATTGCTTGGTCTATAAGTATAAAATAAGAAAGGCCAGGACACATTAGATTTTTAGCTTTGAAACAGTATGGGGCAGCTTTCCTCCTGGCAACATTTGACTTTTAGAGATGACTTTGGTCAGCATTTTCTCAGGTGCACCCTTGTGAGTATATGAGTTGTTGTTACTGTTGAGCTGTCTCAATCCATGGCTTCCATTTATTACAATAATGGAAGCCCATGTGTTTTAATTCTGAGAGACATTCCTGAAACTTTTTTGACTGTTTCTTCACCTCCATTTTTTTAATTACATTTTTTGTTCTTGGATATTGGTCATCTTGGAATCATCTTCTTATTTTCTTATCTTTTCTCTATTATTTTGTATTTATTTGTCTATTCTCTAATTTCTGAGACATTTTTTGAAATTTACCTTCCATACCAGTTTCCTATTGCCTTTGTAACAAATTACCACTCACTTATAGCTGAAAACAATAGAAATTTATTACATTACATTTCTGGAGACTGGGTGCCTGAAATGGGTCTCACTGAGCTAAATAAAGTTGTCAGTATAACAGGATCCTCAGGGTGTTGCTTGGCTAGCCAGAAACCTCTGTGGCTGGTGGCACATCTCCTTGAGTTTTGCTCACGTCTGCTGGATTTGTTCTGCCAACTCATCCCAGAAGGCTGTGCTTGGCTTGCACTACCAGCCCAGATCCTATGCCTGCAAAGGGTGAGTTAGGCCTGGAGCCGTGAGGGATGTGTGAGTGAGTAAATGCAGGGTCCAGCCAGGTATGTTGGCTGCTGCAGCAGAGTGGGTAGCTCCAGGTGCTGGCAAATGCACTGGCTCTGCGAGGCTGCAGCTGTAACAGACATAGTTAAGTGGCTCCTGCTGCAGGCACTAGTGTTTGGATGAGGGGAATGCAGTGGTGCCTGAAAGCTTGGAGATGCAAGGAACCACAGAGCCCCAAAGAGGGTGTTACAGCATGTCAGAGCCCTGGCTTGGGGAGCCCTGAGGTCTGGGATCCCAGAAGGGCAGCAGCTCTTCTTTCCTTCTCATTGCCCACAGCTCAGTGAGGTGGGAGACATGGTTGGGCAGAGGAACGTGTTTCAGCTCATTTGTGTTACAGGTCTTTCAGTCCTGCCACCCTGCTCCAACCCATGGCTCCTGGGCTGGACTGGGCCTGCCACTGTTTCTCATCGCATGGGACAGCTGCCTGTCACCTGCAGCAGGTAGGAGGGCTGTAGTGTTACAGACCCTTTAGCTATCCCCTGCAGCTCTGTGAGCCAGCCAGAGAAGAATTACAGCTCTTTTTGCTCTCACTGTTAGGTGGGTCCTGAGTTTTCACCCTGTGTTTAGGAAGAATGAGGTTACACAGACAACTGGAGGGTGAACAAGGTGGAGAAGAGATTTACTGGGCAACCAAACAGCTCTCAGTGAAGAGGATATGTAAAGGGGACAGCTCATATCCACAGGCAGGTTGTTCCAATGAGTGGCTGAGTCTGGCTGAGTCTAGGGTTTTTATGAACTCAAGATAGAGGAAGCGCATGCTGATTGGTTCATGGATGGGAGGACGTGTGTGCTGACTGATCTATGGGTGGCCATGGGTGGGCCTGGACAAACCACCATTGTATTAGGGTTTTCTAGAGGGGCAGAAATAACAGGATATAGATATATATCTTCATAGCTATATAGATATATAAAGGGGAGTTTATTAAGTGTTAACTCACATGATCACTAGGTTCCACAGCAGGCCGTCTGCAGTCTGAGGATCAAGGAAAGCCAGTTCAAGTCCCAAAAGTGAAGAACTTGGAATCCAGTGTTCTAGGGCAGGAAGCATTGAGCATGGGAGAAAGACGTAGGTTGCAAGGCTAGGCCAGTCTAGTCTTTTCACATTTTTCTGCCTGCTTTATATTCCAGCCGTGCTGGCAGCTGATTAGATGGTGCCCACCCAGATTAATGGTGTGTCTGCCTTTCCTAGCCCACTGACACAAATGTTAAACTCCTTTGGCAACGCTCTCACAGACACACCCACGATCAATACTTTGCATCCTCCAATCCAGTCAAGTTGACTCTCAGTATTAACTATCACAACCATCCAATTGGCTGAGAAGCATCAAGGCAGTTCTTACTCTGGGTTGTGAACTCCACCCAGAAATGGCAGCCGACCCCCTAGGTTTCAGGCCATTCCTGACTTGAGGGTCAGACCTCATCATGGATCTGCCCTTCCCCTCCTAGGAACCTGTTTGCCTCCCAGCACCATCATCAGTAGGGCTGCCTCCCTTTCTGGAGGCCCTAGGGAAGGCTCCAAAGGAGAATTCATCTTTTTGCTTTTTCCAGTTTCTAGAATCTTCCTGCTTGTATTCTTGGTTTATGCCTCCCTTCCATCTTTAAAGCTAGCAATGACCCATTGACTCATTTTCACATTGGACACTGGAACTTCCTCTTCCGCGTTTAAGAACCTTGTCATTACACTGGGCACAACTGGATAATACAGGCTTCTCTACCTATTTTAAGGTCAATTTAATAGCAATTTTAATTCTCTCTGCATCTTTAATTCCTCTTTGCCATGTAATCTAATAAATTCTTAGGTTCCAGGGATTAGGACTTGGACATCTTTAGGGACCTTTATATATCCTATTACACCTCCCAAACTTGCAGGTTTTTTTTTTTTTTTTCCTGCTGCTGTGATCATCTGTTGTCTGAATGTTCCTTTTCATGGAATGCTTTTCTTTTTCTTTTTAAAATGGTTTCAGTATCTTGTCTCTCTAAGAGCATTCATGATCCTTTATTGTTGTAGTTTTTAAGTTTTCTTTTCCTTACACAGTCTCTGTGTTCTCTTTGTCCCTTGCCTCCTCATTAGTCTTGTTCTCTACCTTTCATGTTAAAAGCCTCTTCATAGGATATTTGTTAGGTTTGGGCATTATCATTTATTAAATGGCTTTCCTGAGATAGTTGGCAATCCTTCATTTTATCATTATTTTCAAAAGTGAGAGACTACAAAGATATCAGAAAACACTGCTGTTCCCTCTATTCTAATTTGTCTTCTTTTTTTTTTTTCTATTCTTCCATCCAATTCCTCCTCATCCTTTACCTCTGAACTGAAATGACACTATTAAAGGGTCAACTTTTTAAATCTCCTAGATTGGGTAAAAATACATTTGGTAAAGGATCCAGTAACATCTTGTATTTTCTTTTCAGAATCATCGCACTTTTAATGATGTCCAATACACACACCTTATTTGAATCCACTGGGACCAGAAAAAAGGAAACAAATGGATCAGTGTATTAGTCCATTTTCACACTGCTGTAAAGAAATGCCTGAGACTGGATAATTTATAAAGGAAAGAGGTTTAATTGACTCACAGTCCTGCATGTCTGGGGATGCCTCAGGAAACTTACAATCATTGCAGAAGGGTAAGCAAACACGTCCTTCTTCACAAGGAGGCAGGAGAGAAGGAGTGTATGAGAACACAGGAAAAACTACCATTTATAAAATCATCAGATCTCATGAGAATTCACCCACTATCACAAGAACAGCATGGGGGAAACCACCCCCATAATCCAACCCCTTCCCACCAGGTGTCCCTCAACATCTAGTGATTAGAATTCAAGATGACATTTGGGTGAGGATACAAAGCCTAACCATATTAATCAGTATTGAGGGGACTATCATTGGGAAGTAGTGGCCCTACTTACCTTCCTGCCACTGAAGCCAACAACACAGTAGATCTTCCTTAGGAGAGCATTGGAGGGAATGGCATTCTGTCTCCTCAAGGCTAGGCTAAGTTTGGTCCAGATTACAGGAGAAAGAAAAAGGTGAGTTTATCTACAATGTGATTTAAAAGTGCAAAGTGAAAAAGATGAGTAAAAGACCAGGTAGATACCATGAAAAGGTATTCTGCTGGGGCTAGGGAAGGCTTATACTGGGAATAATAACATTTGCACTCTCTAGCTCCTTTAATATGAAGTTTTCTTTCATTTCAGATATTACCCAAAGTAGGCAGATCAAACCTAGTTTTGATCAGTCATGACTAGTCTAACACACTGTGCTCTGTGTTTATCCCTTTGACTCTAATTCCCTAAGTTTAGTTTATTTCTCTCAGGTTCCAATTTACAATTGTCCCTGTTGGCAAACCATACAGATTTCTTTCTGAGACATTCTGACTTCAGTTCCCTGCTCATCTCTACAATGTGTGCTCTGCCAGTTTGACATTGTGTTCAAGCTCCAGTAAGAAACTTGCCCTCCCTATTCCAAGCCAGTTGGAATTTCTGATTGGCTCTCTAACAGGCTTTATATTTATCCCTTTTCTTTTCCAGTCATGCATATAAGGGGAGCAGTATTTGGGAAATTGAATGCACTACATATTACTAGTAGGAGCAAAAGTAAGCACTGAGTTGGCAAGACTTGATCTGAAATGCTGGAAAAATTATGAACGTGAAGATCCATGAGGACACTGGGACATTTTGCTTCTTCACACTTATCATTCTTAAACATATGACTTTCTACTTATCGGCATAAAAAATGTTCTGTAGCCAATTTCTCTGATATCTGGGACATCAGTGGCTATTTGTTATTCTTTTCTGTCAAGATTTTTAATCCTATTTAAGAGGCATTTGGAATCTGTGTGGCCCCAATATTCTGGCTCATAGCCATTGCCCAAAACTTCTTGGTTATTAATATAGATAATGGATGTATTTATTGTAGAACTCTTACTCAGGAATCCCCAAATTTAGAAATTTGTACAAGTATAGTTTAAAGGAACCGATAAAATTAGCATATATTATTTAAATGATTTTAGTACCTAGTACATCTTTGACAAAAGTACTATTTATTCAATGATTTGTCCCTCTACCCCTATTAAATTCTATAAAGAATCTATAAAAGATTTAATATAGTTAAAAACTATGATTTTAATGACTTCAATTAAAATAACAAATTGCTTTTGATTCTTCAGTGGCTATCGCATTTCTTGGCTATATGAAATAACAGATTCAGCCCCATGTTTTAAAATTAGCTTTGAAAAACATTAAAACAGGATGAAGAACATTCAGAATGGTTTTGTCCTTTATGTCTTTCTTTTCTAAAAGCGTTTTGGCATCTTTTACTCATAAAAGATGGAAATATATAATGAGAAAAGAATAAGCGACAATATGGAGAAACAGATAAAAAACAAACTTTATTAATGCAATGCTTGATTGCATGGAAACAATATATTATAGTTACTCAAATATTACGATTTTTCCATCAATTCGTTTTCCATTGTTATCTCTTTTGTATAGTCAGTCCCTTTCCAGTTCTTTACTGCATTCATAAGGGTTTGGTATCAACACCAGTGAATACTCCCATCTCAACCATGGTAAACTAGGTTAAACTTTAGCCAGGCTAACAGACAATTGGTGCATATCAGTGGTTTATCAACAAAGATTTCTCCCTTATGCTGTGGGTCCAAGATGGGCTTACCGAGGCTCCACTCCATGTTTTTTGAAGGACATAGGCAGACATTGTGGCAGAGGGACAGAGCCCCTGAGAACCTTGGACTGCTCCTCTGATTTAAAAATGATACATGTGCCATTTCCATACACATTTCATTGGTCATAAAAGGTCACGTGGTCATGCCTGAGTTCAACAGGCTGGGAATGTAAAGCTTTTCCAAAGGGAGGGTGACTAAAAGATCCATTGGATATAAAGGTGACTAAAAATACAATATACCTCATTTTCTTCTTCTGCATGCTGAAGATTTAGTACTTTGAGGTTAAGTAAACTATTCAATGTCACACAACAGGTAAGTTATAAGACAAAGGCTCGCATTTAAACAGTTTAATTTCCAAAGCATGATATTACAGTTTTACTGTGTGCCTCTTTCCTGAACATGGTTAAATGGGTTGAGATTCTCCTGGCACCAAGAAAGTATGAAAAATTAGATTTCTTGAAAAAATTATAGAGAATCCATGTTTATCAGAACTGTTGTACATTAATAATGGAATTCAAAATTTCCGTTTTTTTTTTCTTTTGTCCTTCCTTTGGTCATATCACAGTCATAACCTTGATCTTTACACTCAATTTTTATCTGTTTCTTCATGCATACAAAATCTATGTAGTTACTTGACGGTATTCCTGATGAGAAAGAGAACATCAATGTTTAATCAAACATAGGATACCATGAGGTCATGGGAAAATGACATATGCATATAATGTCTTCTAACTTTTAAAGTAGATGACAATTTGGTTTCAATCGTTGTGGTTTTAGTTTCTAATACTATTTTACATTGTTAGGCTTTCTAACTAAACAGTTCAAGAGAATTGTGGTAAAACTCATTTCTCTTTAATTGCTGTGGACTATTGCAATATCATTCAATTACATAGTCTCATAAAATGCTTAGGGTCAAAACTTTTATGGATATTTGACACTCAGAATTACATTTAAGACATTCGTATGTATCTCTAGAGAACCTATAGTATTTAGACATTATATAGATTGTTCCTTTTCATGAAATAAATATATGGATTTTGATGATTCTTGCCTCTCTGTAACTGTGCAAACATTTTAAAAATAATGTTTTGAATAGCTTAATTTAAATGTGTTTTAAATTGTTGATATTTATGTTTATATATTTTTTTAAATAATGTAGAAAATATAGTTTATAATCTTAGGCTTGCTTGATATTTTGCTTGTAGAATGTTCTAGGTGCATGACAATTCTTGTGTAACATCATAAAACACATCCTTGTCAGTGCTTGGGGGATTAACTGTTAACCATTTCATTTCTGATTTTTTTTAACTATATGTGGTATTAAGGTTGGGGGAAGACAAAGAAAAAGATTTTGAGGACAAAAAATAGGAGGTAAATGAAGATTTATTAAGAATACTATTCCAAGGATGTTAAAGTAAGTAAAATGCTATAAATATTCATAGCATTTGACATTGTTCAAACTAAATATTTTATTAGAATATTAGCATTTCTAGTATTAATTATATCCTATTTGAATATAATGATTCCTAGGCTGGGACATGTGTTATTACTACCCAAAATGGTACTTGGCTCAAAGGATATATCATACATTATATATTGAATAAATAAATAAATATTGCAGGAGAAAAATAACAAAATACTTACAATTAATTTTATAACTGGAAATTAAATTTAACTTCTTGTGGAGTTCTTTATTTGCAGTTAAGTATAATTTATAGATATTTTATTAAGGATAAAATAACAATAATTTAAGATAAAAATAACACTGAAGAAGTGATTATATTTTAAAATTAATTTTAGGAGGAACTGTTGAGGAATCTAAAAGTTACTTTGGGCTACTTTTTCTTTTTGTACTTGACTTACCTGGTAATGGAATGCAGGTTTTACAACTGACTCTTGCATAATAAATATTCACTATTTCAGGTTTCAGTTTAACAACACCCTAAGAGTCTATTAAAGTTTCCAGGCACAGAAGTCAGATTTCTAACGTCCACAACAACATCTAGTTGGAGAAAAATTTGGCTTTATTAAATATTTTCTTCTAAATGTAAGATAATCTTACTTCTCAGTCAAGTCTGATGCAAATTATTTTTATTGGAAATAAAATTATCCAAGAACAAATTAAATTTGCGCATTCCAAGTTATTTTCTGATGTGTTTACTGGATTGGTTCAAATTATATAGTCCATTTTGCTAAATAAGCAGGCATCCTTATAATGAAAATTCAATTTAGACGCTAAATATTAAAGAAGATGTTTAAATATTGTTTTAGCTTATAATTCTTCATAATAGCTAGAAATATGAAAATGCTTGTAGTTCTAATGTTCCCTGTAGTTTGTTTCCAAGTATATAAATAAGAAGCTAGACTTATTAACTATGTATTTTAAAATAATGGTATGTATTTGAATAAAAATCAATACAAACTTCTTAGAAGTTCATAATCTGAACTCCATATGTTCAAAAAGTCTTTGGGGTTCAAAACACCAGTATTACAAAAATAATTCCTTTTATTGTAAAGTGCAATTTTGATAACATTTTATATATTTTTTCTCATATGATCTTCTTAACAATTATATGTTGCAGGCAGATTATTTGTTAACTTAATAGACTATAACTTAGAGAGTTTCAATGATTACTGATGTTTACAAAGTTAGTGAAGACAGAATTAAGACTTCCAACTTTAATTCTATCTCTTTTCAGCATGGCAAATGTTTTTATATGTTTAACATATTTTTTATTTATAATTTCACAATACTTACATATCATTCCATGTTGAGTTTTGTTATCTTGAGTAAATTCTTATTAACTTGTGGAATTTCCCTGGCGGTATTATATTTCAGGATTTAAAAAAATCTTTAAAGTAGAATCCCAAACAGTATTTCTCAAATTGTGGTTCACAGATCACTTGTTACAGAGTGAATTGTTTTGATGGATGGAACTGCAGGTTCCTTGGCTTTACATACTGATAAGAATCTCTGAGGAAGGGTCAAGGGTCTGCATTATAACAAGCTCGCTGGGTAACATAAAACATATGTAACAATGAAGGAACAATCTTACCAGGAAAGAAGCTAATAAAACTGGTAGATAAAGCGTGGTTAATCAGGAAATGCCTTTTAATACAAAACTAAGGTTTTAGGATTAGATGGTAATAAGTTATTACACATTGTCAACCAAAGGAGGTTATGAAATAAATATTATTTTATATAATAATTTACCTAATAATGTTATGAACGGTAACAAAAAGTATGAAGATAATTGAAAACAAGGAAAGTTTTAGAAGGCTATTTCACAAATTCAGTCATAAAATGGTATAAGTATAGAAGAGGATAAGATTAATTCAAGGCAAATATAAAAATAGAACATAAGAGGATCTTCAAGGGAAGGAAAAACATAAATTTGATATAATACATGAGGGGATGACTTTAGGTTTCTAAACTAACCATCAAACACTTGGTGGTAGTAACACAGTGAAATAGGGAAGATTCCTAACTTGGGTTAGGAATAATTTGCCAACTCTAAGCATATTAAATTTCAGAATTCAGTCAAGATATTCTAGGTGGAAATATGGATTTTAGCAAACCTATGAGGTGGAGTTAGAAAAATGCTTTGAGAATTATTAGCATGAAAGTTAAATCTGAAAGAATGGAAGTATAAGAAATATCTAAGAAAATGAACACAAAGGAGATAAAACATTGATGACTGAGAAATCTCAGAGTCACGTAAATGGTAAACACAGAGCATAGTTCTTGGCGCTTCATATGTTTGAATTCAGTTGATTGCACAAAAGCCCTATGAGAAGGGTACCATTGTAATCCACTTTTTGGAGGTAAACGTGGATCCAAAGAGGTCTAGAAATGGCTTGATTCCAGAAGTACAAAGTAGCAGAAACAAAATAGTAACCCAGAATATTTGGCTTCAGAGGCGATGCTCTATGTAGTCTACTTGATTCTTATGCCTCAGTTATGAAAGTTAATGAGCACAGGGGTCCAAGGAAGAAGAGTATTGAACTTAAACACATCCAGATAAAGAATGAAGAGAACTAAGTTATGGGAAACTGTAGAATAGGTATAAGGAATCTCTATACAATCTTTTTCATTTATTAACCCCTGACTATGGATACAACATGAATAATAAAGGCAAAAATTCCTATCATGGGAGAAATTTGAAGGTCTGAGAAAGAGATCATATTTCTGAATTACTGACCTCTGTGCGAAAATAAAGGGCAAAGATATAGAAAGGTATAGTCCTAATCATCATGTTGCCACATATAAAAATTAGCTTATTAGAAAATAGTAATTAGGCAGAAAGACTTAAAACCATAAAGAGAAAAATGTTTCTCCAGTTCATTAACTCTGAAGTGATAAGTGAATTCTTTCCTAATCCAACTAACTTGGGAATGTGTCAAACATAAATAAAGAATATAAATACAACTTATTTCCAGTAAATCGATATGATAGAATGGCTGATCAAGGACACACACAATTACTACACTGAAATTGTATCTAAATTCTATTGAAGAGGCAATTGAAGTGAAGTTAAAAAAGACCAAAAAACAGTATGTAATATTTATATTCCTCTTATGTATAAGCATTGCATATCCAACAAGATGAAAAGGGAGCAAGTTAATCAAATACATTTCTACTCATATGTGATATAGATTTGATGGGAAAGACAGGCCTGAACTTTTTTATGCATGTTCATGGCTAATACCTGTTCCATATTTTTGCAAGCCCAGTAGCATACACTTTTATTGGGTAATCCTTGTGTCTTAGTTACTTTAGGCTGTGTATTAGTTCTTTTGGGTTGCCATAAAAAATACCTTAGATAGGGTAATTTATAAGCAACTGTTGCTCACAGTTCTGGAAGCTGAGGATTTCAAGGTCAAGGCACTAGCAGATTTGGTGTCTGGTAAAAGCTCACTCTTGGGGGAGGGTGACCAAAATTCAGACCATAGAAAGATGCTGTAACAAAATAGACCAGGTGGCTTAAACAACAGTTCTGGATGTTGGGAAGTTTGAGATCAGGGTGCCAGCATGGTCGAGATCTGGTGAGGTCTTGCTGACTTGCACATATAGCTCCTTTTTCACTGTGTCCTCAAGTGGTTTAAAGGAGAAGTTCTGGCGTCTCTTCCTCTTGTTCTAAGGACACTAATCACATCATGAGGGCCACACTTTCAAGACCTCATCTAAACCTAATTACCTGCCAAAGGCCCCACTTTCTAATATGATCACCTGGGGGTTAGAGCTTCAACAATATGAATTTTGGGGACACATATTTAGTTCAAAGCACCTTGTGTTGATGGGAATTGACTCAGGCTGATCACTAAAAGTGTGTAGTCCATTTTGCTATTACCTTCTTTAGGATGAAGACAGAATACAGGTTAACTATTGTTAATAGTCTCTCAACTTTCCTCCTTACTCCACATTCTGCAAAAATCATTTTTTCTGAAATACGGCTCATTGATTCATTCATTGTTCAACAAAAATACGTTGAGTTCCTGCTGTATGCAAGGCATTCTGTTAGATGCTGTTTTAATTATCTTCCTTTTACATTTAAAAAAATGGTAGACTAATTTTCCAATGGTTTTTCATTTATGCTTATGCAATATCCAAGTACAATTACTGCATTACCTACAAAATAAATCCTAACTCTTAAACCCCAAAGTGTTCTAAAGTATAGTCTTGACCTTTTTGCCTTTCACTTTCTTCCTGCTATTCTAGCTGGAGAGGAGTAATTCTTCTTTCTTATACATGCTTTCTGGATTATTTATCTTTGTTCAATATTTCCTCTCAAGTCCATTTTCTAGCATTTTATTCCATGAATATCCTGTTCATCATTTGAAGCATAATGCAAAATGTTATTTTCTACAACAAGACTTTTTCTCATTTTCTAAAACCTGTCCTATTTCACCCCTTCATCCAAGTAAATCTTTTCATAGTATGAATTCTGGTAAAGTTCTATCTATGGTCTTCCTAAGACACTCAGTTTCTAACTAATGAGCACTTACTGTGTGGCAGTCACCATCCTGTAGCCTGGAATGTGGTCAGGAAGGAATAGACAACACAATTTAGTCTCTGAATTTAAATTAGGTCTCATGAGAAGATTGGCATATAAATAGAGGAGTAAAAAAAAAAATTTGGTAGATGCAGCATCATGCTAATGGTAAGAAATGTGAAATCTATTTGGCAAACAACTGTGAACTGAAATACAGAATGTAAAATGAAGAAAATGGGAGAGGCAGGACTTGAGAAGGGACAAGGGTCAGTGCCAAGTTACTGATGAGCTACATGTGCCATGAGATGGAGTTTGGGATGTTTTTCAAAGTGTCCTCTACATATAGAGTTCTCCCTCAATCATACTACAATATGTAACACTTTCTCCCTTACTACCATGAGGATAGTAATCTTTTATGATGAAGCCTTCACATTTCAGACTTAACTATTTCTCTCTTAATGTATCAAAACCCACTTAAAGCTTTCATGTACTGTAAAGTGGCATAAAACTTAAAATAATAAGAATTATGTGGATATAGATGAGAATTTTTTGAGGCTAAAGTTTATAGCAACAGTGAGATCAAATAAGATGAGATGAATAAGTGAAACTCAGATGACACAACGACTTCATCACACTCCAGGAAGGCTCTTGATATTGGCTGAAACTACGAGAAGCAATTTTGATTTTCAGGATCATTTCAAATTTTAAAATGTCAAAGGATTTTAATACTCTTTTCAAATTGGCAATTTTGTTCTATGCCAAATACAACTTTATCCTATTACCTTTAAAGTGTGACATCCAGGAAAAACTAAATGAATGATACTTTATGAAATCAATATGCTTAGGATATTTTCTCCATCATAAAAATATTTAAAGTAAGTCAAAGATTTAGTCATAAAATACTATGATTAAAATCATTTTGAGGTCAAGCATAACAAATTGCAGAATTCTGCAGAAAGTGCAAGTCCAAATATTATATATAGAAATTAAAAATGTAACAGTGAGGAATTGCCGATGTACAGATAGACCTGCAAATTTGGAAGAAGAAAAAAAAAACCTACTGGTTTTAGATCTAGTCCTTCTTTACTTATCAGAAAAGTCATTTAACGTCTCTTGAATTGTATGTGTTCTTATACAATGAAAAAACTGGACCAGGTTCAGTGGTTCTGATAAATTAACAAATATACATGTGTATATAGCTATTATTTTCATTTGAAAATTTGGTCTCTGTTAGAATTACACACATTTAAAATTTCATTACAGAAGGTCCTCAACTTACGATAGTTCAACTTAGGATTTTTATGATGATTCAACAGTGATATGGTTTCAGTAGAAACTGTACTTCAAGTTTTGAATTTTGATCTTTTCCTGGGCTAGCAACATGTGATAGGATACACTCTCATAATGCTGGGAAATGGCAATGAGCTTCTACTCCCTGTCAGCCCAGCCATCAGGAGGGTAAACAACTGATATTCTGCACTGGGCTATGTGGCCAGTTGAGTTTGCCTGACTGTAGGTTAAATATAACTGTTCTGTGTATGTTTAAGGCTGTGCTGTTTGGCAGATTAAGTGTATTAAATGCATTTCCAACATGATATTTTCAATTTATGATGGGTTTATCAGGACACTACCCCATTACCCCACTGTAAATTGAGGACCATCTATAATTTCTTTTCTTTTCTTTTTTTTTTTTTTTTTTGGAGACAGAGTCTCACTCTGTTCCCAGGCTGGAGTGCTCTTGCACCATCTCAGCTCACTGAAACCTCTGCCTCCTGGGTTCAAGCAATTCTCCTGCCTCAGCCTCCAGAGTAGCTGGGACTACAAGTGCCTGCCACCATGCCCGGCTAATTTTATATTTTTAGTAGATATGAGGTTTCACCATGTTTGCCAGGATGGTCTCGATCTCTTGACCTTGTGATCCGCCCACCTTGGCCGCCCAAAGTGCTGGGATTACAGGCATGAGCCACTGCGCCCGGCTGCATCTGTGATTTCTAGACCCTGGTCTACCTGAGAAAATCTATAGTCTCTTCCACCCTCTTGTTTCAACTTCTATAGTTCTATAAATTAGAACACCACAATTTTGCAGTATTTTAGATTGTGTGAGGATTTCTTTAACATTATTTTACAAGATTTTTGGCAGGTGTGGTGACTCCCACCTATAACGCCAGCACTTTGGGAGGCTGAGATGGGAGAATGGCTTGAGCCCAGAAGTTAGAGGCTGCAATGAGCCATGATTGTGCCACTGCACTCCAGCCCAGCCTGGGTGATGGGAAAAAGACCCTACATCTACAAAAAGAAAAAAAAGTCTTGAGTAAAAGAAAAAAAAAAACACATTCCACCTTCTCATTAGTCAACTCACTTAAAATGGTGATTAAAAAAAAAAATGAGACCAAAATTCTAAATTCTCTATCAATTCAAGCCTATAAAATATTGCATAAAATATTGCTCAGTGACAAGAAATGATCTCTATGATGTCTCAAACATAAGGAAACCCTCAAGATGTTATAACTTATCTTTGAGACACTGAAAATTTAAAGTAAAAATCTTTTAGGTCTTTTTGTGTAGGAACCAGAAAGCATTTCTTAGCGACATACTATATTGCTGTTGTATAAGTATATACTCAACACATGAAATAATTTTTATAGAGGAAGGAAGATTTCAGCTCCTACAGTAGAAGGATACCCAGCCCTAGGAAGATAAATATTGGCCAAAGCTTTTCTCATTGCACACAATGGCATTTGGAGCTCTAAAATAGCTGCCTTATCGCTAAAATATTATCATCAGTTCAAGGATATAGCCATTATCAAGCTAAATGTAAGGGAAATTAAATAATGTGGCTCTTACAGAACAAATGAAAAATCAACAATAATTTAGTAAAGACATATAAAAACTTAAAGAAGAACTTTACATAGTTATTACCTTGTTTGCAAATGTGTAACTTACTACCAAAATAAAGGATCAATCCAGATTATCCTATGGCTATATTACAATGCAAAGAAGTAGAAGAGTCATATAAAGAATCATGTCATTCAATTTTTTCCTAACAGAAAGTACATTTAAAAATCAATATAAATATATATATTAATTTTTTTCAGCGTCAGAGTTGATTACTGAAGCTGAGAATGCTTGTCAGTATAAGTGACAATAGCTGTTATGACATTAACCCAAGTAGATTGCATTCTGATGACCAAATTGATTTTAAAAATACATGTAAAGTAAACTTTTCATAGTATGAATTTTTGAAAGGAATACTTTTGAAAGCATACATAGTTTAAAAGACAACTGTATGTGCTGGTTCAAAGCAGCCTCTGGAGCAAGGGTTTGACTCCTGGCTCCAACACTACTGCGCTGACACCTGCTAGCTGCCTCATCTTGGCAAGCCACTTAAATGTTAATGTTCTCATCTGAGAAGCACGATGATTATATACCTAGTCCATAAGGTTATTGCAGCAGGTAGCTGAGATTCTATGTATGAAATACTTAGGACATTGTCTGACAGATGGTAGTTGCTATAAAATATTTGCTGTTGTCATTATATATTTTATTATTGGGCCCAATGAATAGGTATAAATTTAAAGTCACACTTACGTTTTAGGTAATGTTCCAGATTATTTTAGCCCCAAGGTACAAAATATTGATTGATATAAATAAAGATGACAACGTAGTTTCTCATTTTGTTATTAGCAAATGTTAATTGTCTTTAGGTCACAGGCACCTTCAAGACTCAAATACCACCTGCAATACTCAAATTCTTTTATGTGAGAAAAATGTATTCATATATATAGCTTTGCCACCTATTTTAGGGGATTCAAGGAAAACATATTAGTAAACTCTTACATAATGAATAACTTTTGGATATAGGCACTGAAAAGAATTTCATGACAAAGACACCAAAATAAATCACAAAAAAGCAAAACTTGACAAATGGGATCTAATTAAACTTAAGAGCTTCTGCACAGCAAAAGAAACTATCAACAGAATAAACAGACAACGTACAAAATGGGAGAAAATATTTGCAAGTGACACATCTGATAAAGGTCCAATATTCAGCATCCATAAGGAACACAAACAAATTTACAAGAGAAAAACCAACAACTCTATTAAAAAGTGGGCAAAGGACATTAATAGACACTTTTCCAAAGAAGACATACATGCAGCCAACAAACATATGAAAAAAAGCTCAATATCACTGATCATTAGAGAAATGCAAATAAAAACCACAACAAGATACCATCTCACACTAGTCACAATGGCTATTAAAAAGTCAAAAAATAACAGATGCTGAGGTTGCAGAGAAAAGAGAACTCTTATACCCTGTTGGTGGGAGTGTAAATTAGTTCAACCATTGTGGAAAACAGTACGGTAATTCCTCAAAGAGCTAAAAGCAGAACTACCATTCCACCCAGCAATACCCATTACTGGAATATAATGTGTATACCCAGAGGACTGTAAGTAATTCTACCATAAAGACACATGCATGTGAAAATTCATTGCAGCACTATTCATGATAGCAAAGACATGGAATCAATCTAAGTGCCCATCAAATAAAATATGGTACATATACACCATGGAATACTATGCAGCCAAAAACAGAACAAGATTATGGCTTTTTCGGAAACATGGATGGAGCTGGAGGCTATTATCCTTAGCAAAATAATGTTGGAACAGAAAATCAATACCATATGTTCTCACTTATAAGTGGGAGCTAAATGATGAGAACTCATAAACACAAAGAAGGAACAATAGACACTGGAGTCTCCTTGAGAGTAAAAGTGGACTCCTAGCAATGACTCAAGAAAAATGCGTAACAAAAAGACTTGTCCACAAAAATACTTTTTATATGATGTCCATGGAAGTTTTGTTTACAATAGTCAAACTTGGAAACAAACCAAATGTTTATCAACTAATCGATGAAGTATTCATACAGTGGAATATAGAACTCCACAATAAAGAGGAATATACTACAGATACATATAAAAATAGGAATGGGCCGGGCATGGTGGCTCACGCCTGTAATCCCAGCACTTTGGTTGGCTGAGGCGGGTGGATCACAAGGTCAGGAGATCAAGACCATCCTGGCTAACACAGTAAAACCCCATCTCTACTGAAAATACAAAAATTAGCTGGGCATGGTGGCGCTTGTCTGTATTCCCAGCTACTTGGGAGGCTGAGAAAAGAGGAAGAGGAGCAGATAAGATAACTATTGGGTACTGGGCTTCATACCTGGGTGATGAAATAATCTGTACAACAAATCCCTGTGACATGAGTTTGCCTATGTAACAAACCTTCACATGCACCTCTAAAGCTAAAATAAAAGTTTTTAAAAAATTAATAAATTTTAAGGGTTAGATTTATTTTGTTCTTGCTCTAATGAAAATATTAGGTGCAGTGGCACCATCACAGTTCACTGCAACCTCCTCCTCCTGAGGTCAAGCAATTCTCCTACCTCAGCCTCCCGAGTAGCTGGAATTACAGGTGTGCACCACCATGCCTGGCTAATTTTTGTATTTTTAGTAGAGATGGGGTTTCACCATGCTGGTCAGGATGACCTTGAACTCCTGATCTCGTGATCCACCCGCCTCGGCCTCCCAAAGTGCTGGGATTACAGGTGTGAGCCACAGCACCCAGCCAATATTAGGTAATTTTATGTGTAGAATAAAAATGTATCTTATGTAAGTCGTTTATAGGAAAAAAGACACTTGCACACACATGTTTATAGCAGCAAAATTCATAATCGCAAAAACATGGAACCAGCTTAAATGGCCATCAGCCGAGTGGATAAAGAAAATGTAATATGTGTGTGTATATATATGTAATATATATACACACACACCATGGAATACTACTTGACTATAAAAAGGAACAAAGTAATGGCATTCACAGTAACCTAGATGGAGTTGAAGGCCATTATTATAAGTGAAGTTACTCAGTAATGGAAAACCAAATATTGTATGTTCTCACTTATAAGTGGGAGCTAAGCTACAAGGATGCAAAGGCATAAGAATGATACAATGGACTTTGGGGACTCCTGGGAAAGGGTGGGAGTGGGGTGAGCGATAACAGATGACACATTGGCTACAGTATATACTGCTCAGGTGACGGGTGCACCAAAATCTCAGAAATCACCTCTGAAGAACTTATTTATGTAACCAAAAACCAACTATTCCCAAACAACTATTGAAATAAAAAAAAAATTAAATCTTCTCTACATATCATATCATCTCTGTAAATAATTATTCATATCATTGTCATAATTTAAAAAGAAATGCCACATTTTTCTTTCTTTATAAAATACCTTAAAGTTTTTAAAGTTACTTGAAAAACATACATTCAGAATTTTACTCTAAAGACAGCTCTGACACGCTAATTAAAAGCTGAAACAAATCTGGATGACAACTTACCTTAATTGGAAACATTAGGACGAAACACTGATTGCATCCGTCACTAAACGATGACGCTATAGCACCACTGAAGTATTTATTCAGAGCAACTGAGGTGTGAAATTTTATATCTCCTGGAAAACAGCACCTGCTGAGTAGGCAACATTTTTGTCTATGACTACATTCTGCTGTAGTAGTCACTATAGTAATTAAACTTTAATGTAATTAGTGTTTTAGACATTAAAAGTAATATCCTCTTTTCGTAATTTAAAAAAAATCAATGAATGCACTTCAATAGGTTTTTGTTTCCAAGGCTACACCAGACTGGAGGAAAGAAGTTCTGTAATAACGTAATACTTTTTTCTTTACACTGTCCGGTTATAGCTCGAGAACTTCATCACTTTCTCAATTTCTCTTTATTGTTGTGCTCTTCTTTTGAAGGCTCAGAAATTGGCCTAAAGGAGCCTCCACTGAAATATTATCTGAGTGTTGCCACTCCAAGGTGCTCTCAAGATAAAGTACTTTTTTCCTAGCTGTTGTCACCATGCCATGTGTGTGAGAATTGCTTTTTATCTGTTTGCTACTTTGGGGAACAAAGTGCTCAGGCTCAATTCTGTGTTCACGCTGTTGCCTGAGTCTACATGTGTAGGGATATGTAGGCTTTTAGAATGGAAAAAAAGATTAAAATCCGCCTATCCTTTGAGACTTTTCACCCCTAAATTCAAGGATTTCTTTTTTAAATTTTTATTTTTTGACAGGGTCTTACTCTGTCACCCAGGCTGGAGTGCAGTGGTGTGATCTCAGTTCGCTGCAACCTCTGCCCCCTGAGCTCAAGCCATCCTCTCAGCCTCCTGAGTAGCTAGACTATAGGTGTGCACAACCATGCCTGGCTAATTTTTGTATGTTTTGTAGAGAAAGCTTTTGCCGGTTGATCTCAAATTCCTGAGCTCAAGCGATTAGCCCACCTTGGCCTCCGAAAATGCTGGGATTAGAGGCTTGAGACACTGCACCTCAGCCCCAATGGCTTTCAGTGTAAAATTCGATGTCTACACCCTTGTACCCATCACAACTATCTAGATATAGGATGTGTGCATCATCTCAAAGAATTTCCATGGTCTCCTTTGAAATCAGTCTCTTCCCTTTTCCATGGCCCCAGGCAGCACTAATCAGCTGTCATTATACTTTTGCCTTTTATAGAATTTAATTTAATGAAATCATAAAGCATATAGTCTTTTGTAGTTGTCTTTTCACATTTATTTAGCATAATTCTTTCGTGATTCATTCTGTTTTTTTTTTTTTGATACAGTCTCGCTCTGTCACCAGGTAGGAACGCCATGGCATGTTCTCGGCTCACTGCAACCTCCGACTCCCCGGTTCAAGTGATTCTCTTGTCTCAGCCTCCCAAGTAGCTGGGAATACAGGCACACGCCACCATGCCCAGCTAATTTTTGTACTTTTAGTAGAGACGGGGTTTTACTGTGTTAGCCAGGATGGTCTTGATCTCCTGACCTTGTGATCCACCCGCCTTGGCCAACCAAAGTGCTGGGATTACAGGCGTGAGCCACCGTGCCTGGCCCATTCCTATTTTTATATGTATCTGTAGTATATTCCTCTTTATTGTGGAGTTCTATATTCCACTGTATGAATAATTCATTGATTAGATGATAAACATTTGGTTTGTTTCCAAGTTTGACTATTGTAAACAAAACTTCCATGGACATCATATAAAAAAGTCCTTTTGTGGACAAGTCTTTTTGTTACGCATTTTTCTTGAGTCATTGCTAGGAGTCTGCTTTTTTAAACTCACAAAAGAAGTACCTTATAAGAAACTGTCAACTGTTTTCCAAAACATCTATATCATATACATTTCCACAAACAAGATATGAATATTACATACATAGAAAACTACTGACCCATCACATCACCTCACTTATATCAGATAATGTGTCCATGAGAATTAATCTTTTGTAATATTTTGTAGTGCTACTTAGATTAATTTGTTACTGAAGCATACTCTATCGAATACTGACTAAAATAATTTTCAAGATGAAAGATTTAGCCATTATTTAGGATAAGTAAGGACAATGATGATTAGGATGTGGCCTTGATATTGCACCATCTGAAGTCCTTTCTCCTGGCATCTTAGTTAGAGGTGCTTTAATACAGAGTTGATACTTTATTCTATCATCCCTGTGGATTAACCTTGAAATAGAAGTGAGAAGTTACTATCACATAGTGTCCTGCTTGAACAAACCAGTGTTTTATTCCTGGATAGAGGCATCTCCCCAGCTCTAGGGTGGTGGTGAGAACATTGTGTCAAAGCTTCAAAAAACTTTATATGTACAAATTCTCTCATCTTTTTGGGGAATGATTAAATATAAGAAAATAGCTGAGGATCATGTGATATTTGAAAAAAAATCCTTTAATTTCAATGTAGGTGTCAAAATGGACAAATAAGAAAGAGAATTTGGAAAGAAAAGAAGTATTCATTTTCTATACTGCTAACAATTTAGTACAAACTTACTAGCTAAAAGCACATATATGTGGTATTTTGCAGCTTTTGTGGGTCAGCAGTCCTGGCATGGCATGGCTGGATCCTCAGTTTAGGGTCTAAAATGACTACAATCAAGATGTCAGTTGGAAATGGGTGTGGTAGGACACACCTGTAGTCCCAGCTACTCGGGATGTTGAGCCAGGAGGATTGCTTGAGCCCAGAAGTTCCAGGCTTTAGTGAGCTATGATTGCACAGCTGCACTCCAGCCTGGGTGACAAAGCAATACCCTGTCTTAAAAAAAAGAAAAAAAAAAAAAAAAAAGATGTTAGCTAGGCTGCATTTACATCCTTATGTTTGACTGGGGAAGACTGTGCTTCCAAACACACTAATATTGTTGGTAGAATTCCTCACTTATAGTTGTAGAACCGAGGATATTGGCTGTTGGCTAGAGCCTTCCATAAGCTCCTAAAGGCTACCGTAATCCCTAGCCCAGAGGTTCCCAAACTTTTTGGTACCAGGGACCGGTTTCGTGGAAGACAAAATGGAAGACCGTTTTTCCGTGGATGGGGGTGTGTGGGGGTGTGTAGGGGTGTGGGATTTGGGGGGTGGGGGCAGGAAATGAATGGAACTGTTTTCAGGCATTAGATTCTCATAAAAGGAGCGTGCAACCTGGATCCTTCACATGTGTGGGTCAGTTCACAATAGGGGTCACGCTCCTATGAAAATCTAAGGCCACTGCTGATCTGACAGGAGGTGGAGCTTAGGGAGTAATGCTCCCTCCCCTGCCACTCACTTTCTGCTGTGCAGCCCAGTTCCCTCACCCTAACCCTCACCCTAACCCTGCCCTAGCCACACGAGCTTTTCCAGCACTGCCTCTTTTTTGCACAGCATGGAGAAACTCAAGAGCAGGTCTACTAGCAAGAAGAGTCTTATTCAATGTAATGTAATCATGGGAGAGACAAAGAGAGTAATCCCGCACAGGGATGAAGCGCCTCAGTGGTGATTACTGCACCTCTGCAAGTATGCATCTCGCTTGGACAGACACAGGTCCCATCCTAACTTGAATAGGAAGAAAGAGCCTCCAGAAAAGAGATCTCCAAGAAAAAAAAAATCAGTTTCTTGATGCATTTGATATAGTAAATAGGCAAAGCACAGAAGATACAATGTTAAATCCCCATGACAACACAAAGTTGTATAAACATTAAATAATAAATGCTAGGTATTGAATTCACCAAAAGTGCAGTAAAATTATTTTGGAGGTTGGGCAGAGGAGATGTGTATGTGTGTGTATAGGGTTGGGGTAGCAAAACAGACATCGACATCTTCATGTTCCTTAGTAAGGAATCAATATGTTAATATCGAAAACTAAAAAGATAAAGATGACAATGGAAGCACAATTGTGAACAGCATGGCCGTAAATAAATGGAGGAATTAAAGAGCTGAAAATAATTGCTTATGGCAAATACACAGGTAGATTTTATATATATATATTTACATATATTCAGCAAAGTTTACTCTTTTTAGTCATATACTTAATTTGATATTTTCAAACTACGTACTTATATAATCATGATAAAGATAACAATTAAAGAGCAAGTATAATGAGAATATGAACGTTTTACTTCATATACCTTAGTTTTACTTGAATTTATTTTTGTAAAATTTATGTCTAAATTTGTTGTTAAAAAACAAAAACATCTCCTTACTTCCTCCACGTCCCATAGACTATGAAGCCTATGAACGAATTTTAAGGAGAAAGAGTCTTTGAGGATGGGACAGAACAGGAGAAATAGTAGGACAGCTTATGGAGAAGGGACCAGGTATAAGTTTAGGAAGAATAAATTTCAATAACTTTAAAATTCTGGCCAGGGCTACGGTTCCATTTGAAAAAGGCAGGAAACAGAGAAAGAACCTCATTAATTGCCCACAGCGTGCCAGGCACTGTGAAGATGCTTTACTCAATTTCCTCACTTACTCATAACGGTAACACTGTAACAGATATTTCTTACCCCATGTTCTAGAGCAGGTGACTAATAACAAGATGTTAAAGAACTTGCTCAAACAAACCAAGCCTCTTAGTGTAAGAGCAAGAACTGACGCCAAAAGCCTCAGTTGTTCAGGGATCTAAACTGAATCCATGAGTAGCAGCAACTCTTTGCATGTAAAATTTGCTTCATTTACTAAATAAAAATCTCTTTCATTGTGTTAATTAAATATGCCCACTGCAATCTTGTTTACATTCATTCCATTAAAAATAGACAATTCAAAGGTAACTTTCAGTTTTGTTCTTGTAAAATGGCCAAGTCTAGAATTTTATATCAATTTTCATTAAATTGAACATAGGTGTAGGTGGTTCATTAAAAACAAGATTTTGCTAAATGTAAGTATTGGATGCTTATGTAAGTTTTAGTTAATTATATGGCAACTTGATTTATCTGTTGCTATTTGATTAAATCTTAACACACTATTTTAGCGATAAATCAATATTTAATGACTTATTAGCATAGAGTTGATATTCTGCCAAGTCTTGATAAGAGACTTTGCTAAATATGAGCTTATGGCTTTATGTGCCGTCTTCATTTTTAAGTAAAGAATATTTTGTTCTAACTACTGTTTATGAAGAAATAGAATTTTTAGCATATTTAGGACTTTTGACAATCATTTTTAAAGAATCTCACAATGGACTGTGTTCTCTCTAGATATTCTGCATTTATTGCTGTGATAAAATCAAGTGAGAGTCTCAAGAACAGTAATGCTGAACACTTATAAAGGGATTAATAGTCCATTGCTAAAATAGTTTCATTAATTTGTCTGTGCATATGAACAAAGGACAGTCTTGCAGACACACAATGGGCAAGATGAACATAGTGCTGTATGGCTGACACCAGAATGTTCCGCATTTCACAGTGTATGAGCAGGCGGAAGATAACAGGCCACAGCCCCGAGTTCTTCTGGAGGCCCCTAGCTTTCATTGCTGATAAACTACAACAAAATGCATGAGTATGTGGGTTTATGTGTGTATGTGTGTTTTAATTAGCATTTAATTAATAAGTATACCTTTCCAATTTGTAGGTGAAAAATAGATTTTTTTGGTAATAACTGGTCACAAGCAATCTCATCAGAATTATGCTGCTGTCTTATACCTAAAATCTTTAAGTATAGTTTTCAACAAATAAAGATACCAATATTTCTGAGTATAAATTGTCAGCTTTTATGAGAAAATGGTGTAAAATGTATTTTCATTTTCTATTTCAAAGTATCCTTTGAACATTTATAACATTTAGATTTTATGAGAGTTATAAATTAAAAATTCCGGATTTTTTTTCCTCAAGCACTATAGCTCAGGTATTCAAAAGGAGAGAGAGAGAGAGAGAGACAGTATGTGGGTGGGTGTGGGTGTGTTTGCACACAAAAGGCAAGGATTTCATGTGCATGAGTGTGAAGGAATGCAGATTTTCCATGAGATAGGACTGATACGCACCTGTACTGTCACTGACCAGCTTGATGGCCTCTCACCAACCTCTTTTCCTATTTTCAACGTTAGACTCATTTAACAGAAAGCATGATGAAGATGACGAAATGGGATCAGCTGATCCTTAAAGCCTTTGTTTAGCTTAATAGGCCAGGTCAGCATTTTGCAGATGTTGGGTTTCCAGATTAATAATCCCAATGAGGGCATCTAGCAACAGTAGCTACTAGATGATGTAATTTGGAATCTGATTTGCTTCTTAGGTTAAGACAAACAAATCTCATTTACAGTGTAAAATATCTAAAATAATGTCTTCTGTTTTGCTTTCTCATCCAAGGGCGTTCTCCAGAATTACAAGTCAAGGTTACTATAACGGGCGTCACACTGCAGAAAACTGCAGCCACAGACTGTTTTGAAGCCTCCTTTTTTCACTTTTTAGGTTATAGCAGGCAGCAACCATACTACTAGAAGTATGTGTAGCTTTATATTGTGTTGGGAGAAATGGAATCCCCCGATATTACAGCTGCACTTCTGATTTGTCATTTATTTGGAATAAATAGAGGGTGGTATGCCAGTTGCTATGGAAACCAGTTCCACATTGGAGCAGTGCAAGACCTTCAAGCAGGTTTGAAATTGCTTCCTGCTCATTATGTTTCAGCACTGAAGAAGGTGTAGTGTGCAATTAAATAGAAATGAAGATTTAATTTAAAAAATTAAATTAAATTTTCTGGATTGTCCCTTGTGTACAATAAGCTTGTGAGAGGGAGCATTGCTACATGCAATGCTAACTGGATGTGCATTTGGAAAGACAGCTGGGTCACACCCTTTCTGCTCTGTGGTGTGTATGTGTGCGTGTGTGTGTGTGTGTCCATGTACAGGTGTGTACATGTACATGAGAGATACTTGTAATAATCCCTCTTATAGCAGTTTATTCCAAAAATGTCAGTTTCACCTAGCATATTCTAGAAACATTGGTTAATGTATGCAGGGCTATAAAAAGAAACATATATGTTTGGATTCATTTGTAGGTTATAAAATTAACACCAAGAGAGTTAACCATTATATTGAGACAAAAATACGAAATTTAATTGTGCAGGTTTTTAAAGAGAATATTTTAAGGTAAATTAGTGAGAACATGAGATTGATATGTAGTCAGACTTGGAAATACAGGCACTACAAAAACAATAACATGTATATGAAGCAGCCAAAATATAAGGATTTTACATGATGGAAGCAAAAAGCAGGCTATATTTATTTTTCAAAAACCAAATAAGTGTGTTTTGTATATACATAGGTGGCATTCCTTAGCTTCTAAAATTGAAAAATATTATAAAATGTTTATTTAGTCTTATACTGTATATTAATTATATGTTATCCCAGATATACAATATAGGTGATTGTTCTAAGAGGATCAGGGGATTACTTTAGTTATAGCCATGTATTAAAACCTTATATTTTTATAGCTCTTTACAAAATACAATGGGCTTCATCTGCATGATTTCATTTGCTCTCTAAACGATTCTGATGTAATCAGTGTAGAGCAGCTATTATCTTTATTTTACATGTAAGTGACTTGTGTCAAGTCACCTAGATTATCTATGGAACATCAGGGAATCAATGTCTCCTGATTTCTTTCCATTTCTGGAAGTATTAGTTAATCTTACACTAAATTTGCAAAATATATCCTCTTTTCTCTTGACTGAGAAAGGCATCATAAAGTATTCAGGAATACAATTTATCTTTTTCTTTTTAGAGTGACAGGAAATGTGTGATGAAGTGTGCTTTAAAATAATTATTTTCCTAATCAACTTTTTGTATATATTTATTTCTTAAGGGTTTAAAATGTGTCTTCTGGTTAATTTGCATTGTTCAGACATCTTGACCATGATTGGATTTGGATGTAAATGGAAACATGCTTGCTATATTGATATACAGGATTGCTTTTTTCATGGCTATGTGTGTGTCCACCTAACTAGATGCTATTTATGTTTAGTAGTTCTCTGTTCAATCAGTCCCTTACTGGTGATGAGCCCTTGTGGCAATGGAGCCCCGTGCTATAAAAAGATTGTATGGATAACTGAAAAAGATTGCCCTATAATAACAGGAGCTTCCTTGGTGAGCAGCTGCTAGCCCAGCAGTCCTGGGGCTTTCATGAGGCTGCTATGAATATGTTCACAGCATGCTGAGGCCGACTCCATGCTGTTAATGTGCTGCCTCGCCAGATCCCGGGCTGCTGGTGTGTGCTGGCTTCATTCTATTTAATACTGTTTTTCTTATAGGAGATACTTTATGCTTCTGTCAAATAAAAGCCATGCTGTTCAATATACAATCAATGCCTTCATAATATCCCCTGCAGAAATTAGCACTTTGTAAATATTATGTGATTTCTTTTTTATTCATTGTTAAATATGAGGGTTCTACCTTATCACAAGTAACAGGTGAAATAAGTATATTTCAAAAGGAAAAAAAAAAAAGATCTTTGTTCATTACTTCAAGGTCTATTGTCTGAGATTTGGAACGTAAAGTTTTAATAAGGCTTTAATTATTGACTGAAAAGACAGTCATATCAAATGCCAACAAGCTGGAATGCCTCGAGTGTAGGCCTTTTTGGTTTAAAGGAGCCTGACCAAAGTAGCAAGCCTCCAGGGCTTTTCATGCTGGCACCAACCCTTGTGCAGTAGAAATGGAAAGAAGGCTGCAGTAGAAATGGAATGAAGGCTGCAGTAGAAATCTAGGAGAGAAATGATACATTTCAGAACTACAGTAGTGATACTACTGGGGATGGAGAGCTTTGGACACTCATGAGACAAAGAAAACATGTGGCAGTGTTACATATGATGGCTGATTGAATGTGAGCATTTGAAGTAGATAATGGAGTCAAGAAATGTATCCAGATATATAGGGTTAGCCATTGGAGTAGAGGAGAGAGGCTGATCACATTCAGCAGGAGGGCTCTGCTTCAACTGTGGCTCCAAGCATTGAGGTCAAAGCCTAGACAGCATAATATATAATTTGTGGCCAAAATTCGTTTCAATCGAATGGGATTCAAGACATGTTATTAATAAATAATTATATTTTTGATTCACAAAATAATATTTTAGGACAAAGACAAAAATAGCCTATGAAAAATTAATCTCTGTGGACCTTGGTGTATATACTTGTAAAAGGGTACTGGTGTTCATGGGATGTGGGGAAGAAAATGTCCCCACTTATTAAAATTAATCAATCCATTTTAAATATTAACTTGCCTGGTCAATTTTGGAAAGAAATTATTCTAAGCCTTCAATTTTGATATTGTTTTACCATGCTTAAAATAGTGTGTTGCGCCCTTCCCCTTGAATCTTCTTTTCCCTCATCCCTCAGTAAAGAAAAACGAACAGCTTTTTTGTAAGTTTATTGTGATATTGTGTGGGACAATCTTAATTCTCAGCATCAAACTCAAAGTTATTTAAGGAAGTGGATTCTTTTGAAATTTGTATTCCCAGTGACTGCTATGGTGACTGGTTTATTCACATTTTTTTAATAAACAAATGACTTATACCACAACACTTGCTACCACACGCAAACACTTCATCTGACCTCGCGTTATACAAGGTAGCAATGGAAATGAACTGCCTTTTAAAAGGTAGACATTTATGTGCACTAAGGCATGAATCTTACGGAATAAAAAGTGGTGAATATAGAAAAATTTTTTCAGTAAACTGGACTTAGCTAAAATAGTTTTAAAATTATTTTTAAAGCCATAATACACATTCATTAATTTCTTAAGTAAATTGCAACTCTTACTTTTCTTAAGTAAAACATATTTCCCAAAATGACTATTGGCTGGAACTTAGACATTTTCCAAGTCAACCTTGATGTAAACCAACATTGTGGTCCCATTATCCTTTTATGGATACTTATTGTTCACTTAATAAAAATTTATGCAAGTTAATATAATTTAGGAGTGTAAAATATATCATTGAGAAATTATTTATATTATTTTAAAAATTCTTTTGTTTTTTGAGACAGAGTCTGGCTCTGTGGCCCAAGCTGGAGTGCAGTGGCAAGACCTTGGCTCATTGCAGCCTCTGCCTCCTGGACTCAAATGATCCTCCCATCTCACCTTCCCAAGTAGCTGGGATTACAGGCATACACCACCACATCTGGCTGATTTTTGTATTTTTTGTGGAGACAGGATTTCACCATGTTGCCCAGGCTGGTCTGGTTCAAGCCATCTGCCTGCCTGGACTTCCCAAAGTGCTGCAATTACAATCTTCACTCAATTTTAATTTATTAATTTATTTCTTTTAAATGATGACAGATTTTAAGCTGTTATTCTCCTTACCAAAGTCAACCTCATGTATTGAAAGTCTCCTTTTTCATTTTTTCAAATACTTTATATTTAATTCTCTAAAATGATCAACTGAAGAAACCAGATGGACTGTAATAATTTATTATTTGTGTGAGTCAGATTTAAAGTTGCTCATTACCATTTTGTCCTTTTACATAGAAGATTAAGGAAAGGCGTATGAGCCCCATTGTGACCAAAAAACTGAATGACTAACCAAGGAAGGAGTTGTTAGTTTCATCAAAGTAATTTTTATAAGTTATACGATCAGTGACAGCCTTAACCATCTTTAAAAATAAACCAACTCTTATGTTTCAGTAGAGTATCTTAAGAAGTAAGTATTGGTAGGAGACACCATCAGTTAACTACTCACTGAAAATTCCATTTCTCCTAAAAAAAGTTTAATTTTGTTTGGGACCCACTCCTGCTCAACATAGCCTACAAATCTCATGGTAACAATAATAATAATAAGTCTAATAACTATGTTATAAACCTCTTAGGTATGCCATGTCACTTTTATGTACTTTAAATATAGCTAATACTCACAAAACTTGATGAGACATTATTGTTATCACTAATTTATAGGGAGAATGAAGTAACCTGGTAAGGTTTCACAGATAGCAGGTAACAAAGTTAAAGAGTTTAGGAGTGTAAAATATATATTGGGAAATTATTTCTATCCTTTTAAAAATTCTTTCTGTTTTTTTGAGACAGGGTCTGGCTCTGTTGCACATGCTGGAGTGCAGTGGCCAGACCTTGGCTCATTGCAGTCTCTGCCACCTGGGCTCAAGTGATCCTCCCATCTCAGCTTCCCAAGTAGCTGGGATTACAGCTTGCTTAGTGTTTCAATGCATAAATGAGGGTTTAATTTAGCTCCAATTTTCACTAATATATAATGATTTAAGTTTAAATTAATAAGTGGATGTAGCTCTTTTTATTTATATACCAATGAGGAGGTATATTTTATATACCTTCCCTAGGAGGTAGAAGTGCAAGTCCTGGAATAAAAATTATGTACATTTCAGGAATCTTGAGGAATTGTAACATCCTCATACCTGTTTATCACTTGATATATTTTCTTTTACTTTCTCCTTAAAATAAAATTTACATACAATGAAAACCACATATCCTAAGTGTGTAATTTAATGAACCTGGATCAGTGTATACACCTAGTGAACAACATCTCAATTAAGTTACATAAATATCCTTCATCCCAGATGTGTTTTTTCACATTCTGTTCTAGTCAACCACCACTCACAGTTGGCCGCCATTGTTCTGATTTCTATCACAATAGAATAGTTTTTCTATGTCACCTCAGATATAAGGAATCATATAATATACTTGTAGTATTTGATTTGTTTCACTCAGCATAATGCTTTTGAGATTCATCTATGTTGTTTATGTTTCACTCCTTTGTTCTTGTTTATTGCCAAGTAGTATTTTATTATATGAAAATATCTCAAATAATCTTTTCATTATCTTGTTGATGGATAGACATTTGGGCATTTTCAATTGGAGGCCTTTATGAAAAGAAATTGCTATAAACATCTTCACACAGGTTTTTTTCTCTTGTGAAAGTGTTCTCTTATCTCTTGGCTGAATATCTATAAATGAAATTGCTGAGTCACATGATAGGCTTGTGTTTAACTTGAAAATAAGTTGCCTAATTGTTTGCCAAAGTGAACTATTCATGATGATTTATGATTTATGATGGTTTTAGGTCTCTGTTTACAATAAAAACACAAAACATGAGTACACAGTGCTAAAATGATTATAACTGTTAAGGATAGCATATATTAAATGACTATTCAAGATCTGAAAGATATATTTGACTTGACCACAAAAAGAGTACATATACATTTCCATAAAATTGCACTCTGATGTAATTGCCAAGATGAATATTATTAGATGTTCAAAAAGCAATTTTAAGATTTTATAAACCACCTCGTAATTTTAAAGCTGACCCATTGCTTTTGTTTTTAGATTTCTTCTTTGCACAACTATATTTATTATATTTTAAAATTACATTTTTATTTCTAGGAAAAATGTTGAGTTGCTTTACTCAAATTCACCTCGGTGTCCTATAAAACTTAGTATTTTGTGCTCTAAGTACAAAAAAACATAGAAAATGCTATAGGTGAAACAAAACAAGTGCATCTGGGATTTTTGTCCTGGTAACAAACTTTTAAAAATACTTGTAATTATTATTTTAAAAAACATTACATGTTAAAATTTGGTGAAACTACATGATCTTTATTATAAACCAGAAATTATTCCAGGATGTATTAATTACAAGTCAAATGCATACACTAGTATGAAAAATATATTGGAGAGGAAATTACATGTAATCACCAGAATCAATAGACTGTGCTTGAAGTGTGAGCTGACTCCACTTTCTCCATAGCTGTGTTATACATCTGGGAAATAGACCAGCATTCCTTATCCACATGGATGCTCTTGTACTTGATTCCCATGAGAGATTCTCCTGTGCTAAGAGCGCAACTTAACTCTGAAATGTTGGCCAAAATTTGACAGAGATTTACCAAATAATCTCATAATATTAATAGCACATTGACTCTTCAGAAATCTGCAACTAGACTATGTGAACTTTTTTTTCTTTTAGATGTCTCAGTTTTGAGAAATACATAAAAAGTGACTGATAGTCTTTTAAATATTATTGAGAATTTAATCGGTTATAGTGGACTAAGACAAGCAAAGTATTTTACTTACAATAATGATCAATGTATATATGTAGGAAATAGTTTTACTAGAAGGAAAAAGTCTTGGCAATTTCCTTTGCCTATTACTCTCAAGAACTTAATTCTGAAAACTTTTACATTATTATAACAATTTCCTGAAAATTCTTCAGATACATTATATATCTGGAATAAAAATTAATATGTTAGACATCTTGGAGACATAGACAAAATTATTATGTATAGAATGCATTTTTCTAGTTTTCTAACTGAAACTAATCAAGTGTGTCATTTGCTTTACTTTTTTAAATGTTATTTTTAATTTATAAATAATTATTGTATAGATTTACAGGGTACAAAGTGATGTTTTGGTACATTTATGCTTTGCAGAATGATTAAGTAATGCTAATTAATGTATCTATACTTATTTCTTTGTGATAGGAAAATTTCAAATCCACTCTTTTGGCAATTTTGAAATATACAATATGTTATTATTAACTGTAGTCACAATGCTGGGCAGTAGAACACCAGAACTTATTCCTCATGTCTAAGTGAAATTTTCTACTCTTTGACCAACTTCTTCCCTTTCCCCGCATTCCTCCCCCAACCTAGTCTCTGGTAAGCATCATTCTGCTTTCTATGTCTATAAGTTTGACAATTTTAGATTCCACATATAAGTGAGATCATGTGGCATTTACCTTTCTGTGCCTGGCTTATTTCACTTAGCATAATCTCCTCTAGGTACATCCATGTTGTTGCAAATGATAAATATCCTTTTTTTTTAAAGGGCGTATAGTATTTCATTATGTATGTGTGTGTGTGTGTGTGTATATATATATGTGTGTGTCACATTTTATTTATCTATTCCATTAATGGGCACTTGGTTGTTTTATTGACTATTGTGAATGAAGCTTCAATGAACATGGTAGTGCAGATACCTCGCTCACACATGGATTGCAATTCCTTGGATATATACCTGGAAGTAGAATTACTGGACTGATCAGATGGTAGTTCTATTTTTACATTTTTGAAATACCTCCAAAATGTTTTCCAAAATGGTTGTGCTGACTTACAATACCATAAACAGTGTACAAGGTTTCCCTTTTCTCCATATCCTAGCCAACACTTATATTATCTTTCATCTTTTTGATATTAGCCAATATAACATGTGTGAGGTGTTATCTCATTGAGTTTTTAATTTGCCTTCCTCTGATTTGTGATGCTGAGCGTTTTTTTTTTTTTTTTTCATATAGCTGTTGGCCATTTATGTATCTTCTTTTTAGAAATGTCTACTCAGGTCCTTTGTCTGTTTTTAATAGCATTATTTATTTTCTTGTTATTGAATACTTTGAGTTCCTTATTTATTTTGGATGTTAGCCCTTATTTAATGTGTGATTTGCAAACATTTTCCCAATTTGTAGATTATCTTTTTGTTGTTTCTTTTGCTGTGCAGAAGCTTTTTTGGTTTGAGACACTCCCATTTGTTTACTTTTTGCATTTGTTGCCTTTGCTTTTGGGGTTATATGTAAGACATCACTGTCCAGACCCACGTCATGGAGCTTTTTTCCTATGTTTTCAACTAGTGGTTCTAAAGTTTCAGGTATTACATTTAAAGTTGTTGTTTATTTTGCATTTATTCTTGTACACAGAGTATACAAGGGTCCCGTTTTTCTCTTCTGCATGGGATAGCCCGTCTTTCCAACACAATTTATTGAAAAGTCAGTCCTTTCCCCCATTGTGTGTTCTTGTCACCTTTGTTGAAAATCAATTGACTGTAGATATCTGGGTTTATTTCTAAACTTTTTATCCTATTCCATTGGTCAATGTGCCAGTTTTCATGTCAGTACTATGCTGTTTTGATTAATATAGCTTTGTAGTATAGAAATCAGTAAATGCCTCCAGGTTTGTTCCTTTGGGTCAAGATTGCTTTGTTTGTTTGGAGTCTTTTGTGGTTCCATGCAAATTTTAGGATTGTTTTTTCTACTTCTGTGAAGAATTACACAGGCATTTTGATACAGATTACATTGAATCTGTAGATTGCTTTGGGTCATGGACATTTTAACATTAATTCTTCCAACTCATGAACATGGAATATCTTTGCATTTACTTCTGTCACCTTCAATTTATTTTACCAATGTCTTACCGTTTTTAGTATACAGATCATTTATTCCCTTAAACTTACTCCTTGGTATTTTTAATGCTATTATAAATGGATTGGTTTCTTAATTTATTTTTCAGATAGTTCATTTTTAGTGCATCTAAATGTTACTGATCTTTGTATGTAGATTTTATATCCTGGAACTTTCTGAATTCATTTATTATTTTTTGTGTGGAGCCTTTAGGTTTTCCATATGTAAGATCATGTCATCAGCAAACAGAAACAATCTCACTTCTTCCTTTCTTATCCAAATGCCTCTTACTATTTTTAAAAATTTCCTAATTGTTCTGGCTAGTACTTCCAGTTCTAGCTAGAACAGAAGGGAACAGAAGTGGTGAGAATGGGCATCCTTTTCTTGATCCAGATCTTAAAGGAAACTCTTCAAATTTTTACTACTGAGTATGATGTAAGCTGCAGACTTGTCATATATGGCCTTTATTGTGTGGAAATACATTCCTTCTATAACAAGCTTTTATACCAAATAATACTAGTCCATACTAGTTTATGCTAGTCATATACTAGTTTGGTAGTTTTTATTATAAAATGATATCGAATTCTGTCAAACACTTTTTCTGCATCTACTTAGATGATCATATGGCATTTGACTTTCATTTTGCTAATATGGTGAATCATATTTACTGATTTGCATATATTGAGTCATTCTTACATCCCAGGCATAAATTCTACTTGATCACAGTGAATGATCATTTTAATGGACTGTTAAATATGGTTTGCTAGTATTTTGTGGAGGAGTTTTGCATCTGCGTTCATCAGTGATATTGGCCTATGGTTTTTCTTTTTTCTTGTAGGGTCTTTGACTTTGTTATCAGGGTAATACTCGTCTCTTAAAATTAGTTTAGAAGTACTCCCTCCTGTTTATTTTTGGTTATTGATTGATTGTAGAGACAGGGTCTCTCTATGTTGTCAAGACTGGTCTCAAACTCTTGTTTTCAAGTAATTCTCCCACCTCATCCTCTCAAATTCCTGGGATTACGGGCATGAGCCACCACACCTGGCCCTACCTTTTCATTTTTGAAAGCTTTTGAGAGGAACGGGTGTGAGTTCTTCTTCAAACTTTGGTGGAATTCATTCATGAAGGTATCTGGTCTTGTGCTTTGATGGGAGATGTTTTATTGCAGATTCAATCTCCTTACTCATTATTGGTCTGTTCATATTTCTGATTTATTTATGACTCAATCTGGGTAGGTGATATGTTTGTGAGAATTCATTAATTTCTTCTAGGCTATTCAAGTTGCTGGTGTGTAATTGTGCATCGTAGCCTCTTATGATCTGTTGAATTTCTGGGGCATCACTTGTAATGTCCAGGCTTTTATTCCTCATTTTATTTATTTGTGTCTTCTCTCTCTTTTTTTTCCCCCTGTAGTATCTATAAAAGTCAGGGAGCTCAAAGTGCATAAGCTATTTTCAGGAGGGATTGGTAGGCGGGGAGTTCTTGCCGGAGGGGGAATACCCGGGAAGTGGAATATTCAGAAGCCGGGGGTTGGGGGCCCAATACTCACGAAGTGCCAATTTGCGTTTAGAGGCTGACAGAGGGCTACTGTTGTCTGCTTCTTCAATTCTCCAATGCAAGGTAGTTAGAAGCCAGGCTGTCAAGTAGACACTGGAAGAGTGTGTTATAAACTCCTAGGCAGAAAAAGGAAGCTGCATTTTTAAGCCCCTTATCTGCCTTACTTCCAGCCCCTAGAAGTGTCCATGTGCCGACATAAAACCGCCATTTTATTCTGTAGTCTAGAGAGACACATGTGTGCCTAATCTCCTCCACTCTCGAAGTTGGTGAATTCAGAGCCAAGGTGTGAATAAACTTAGAGTTAGGGTACTATATGTATGGTTCAAACCCTTCCCTTCTCCGGGAGAAGCTGGGTGTTGGGAACTCCTTCCAGATTGAATGGTACAGTGGCTGGGGTGGGGCCCATGCCCAAGTGTGCCTCAGCTTTTCCTACACATTTGAATGGATGTTTTTTAGTTGTTCAATTGGTAGGAGTCTCTTGACTCATTTCTGAATTTCTCTCAGAGGGAATTTGTCTAGGGATAGATGTTTATTCAGTGCTTCCATGCATGGGGTGAGAGTCAGGAGCCTCTTATTCTGCCATGTTGCTGACATCATTCTTTAGTCTTCTCTAGATATTCAGGTGTGTTTTACCACTCTTTGTTTCTTCTTCTCAATATAATTTAAAAATTATATAGAACAGATGTATTTAACTATTTTTTGTTTGTTTTAGCTATAAAAAATTCCAAATGAAGTTTAGACAATTCTTTAAAATTTTGTAGAAATAGAAAAATATTTTGAGGAGATTTCAGTTTTCTAAGACTTTTGTTTCTAGCTTAACTGACATGGACTTTTCAGGACCCGTGACTAAAAGGAGTTTGTATATGGTTTGTATATAGTGGCAAGAGGTCCTGGATAGTTCTAACACAGACAAAATTCAGAACCTAACTTTGAATTCATCGCTGTCCTCATTCATCACAAAAATAATAAAATGTACCTTTTAAATTTATCCATTAATTCATTCATTGAACAAATTTATTGAGCAACTACCATGTGCCAGTCCTTTTTCTATAAACTTTGTATATAAATTTTCAGCTTCCATGGATGAGGTGGGATAAACAACTTATAAATAGCATGATTAAATAAAATAAATGAGATGACATTTCAGAAAAAAATCATAGGGTGGGGGAGGGGATATAAGAGGTTGGAAGAACTGTAATTTTATATAAGATGTTCTAGAAAGGATTGTCTGAGAAAGTGATACTTGAGTAAAGACCTGGAGGAGGCAAACAAGTGAGCCTTACAGATATTTGGGGGAAGAGCACTGAAAGGAGAGAAACAGAGATTGCAAAATCCCTGAAACAGGGATGAAAGAGCAAGATGATTAGGATGGCTGCACTAAAGTAAACAAGAGTGAAAGACAGTTATGGAGGACCTGCATGTATAGGGCCACTTCAAACACTTTGGCTTTTATCTTGAGCCATATCCGAAGCCATTCAAGGGTTTGGGGGTAGAGGATTGACAGGATCTAATTTTTGTGTTTACAAGGTCACTCTGGATAGCCTGAAGGAGGAAGGGCAAACATGGAAGCAGGAAAACCGTTAAGAAACTACAGTAATGGCCAAAAGGAGCGATAAGTGTGACTTGGACAGGGGTGGTAAATGGGGAGGTGGTGAGAAGTAGTTGAAATATGGATCTATTTTGAAAGTAAAATATTTGGCAAAGAATTTTGCAAAGTATTAGCTATGAGGTGTGAAAGAGGGAGAGAATAGTCAATAATACCTACCTTTTTGATTTCAGAAATTAGAAAGAGTTATCGCTAACTGGTATGGCAAATACTTTCCATGGCTACTGCCATTTTCTTAATTCAAGCCCTCATAATTTTTCCGTAGAGAACTATACAAACCTCCTCATTGATTTGTCTATTTTACTGTTGACATCTTCCAAACTACTCACCATAACATCACTAGCTTTTTTCCTTCTGAAAACACAAATCTCTTCTTATCATGCCTGAATGTAAAATCTTAATATCTCACAAGTGCCTGTGGAAGAATTCTCAAACTCTTATATGTCTCTAAGCATTTTAATTTAAATTTACAGTTTCCAGTGCAGAGAACATCCTTCTTCCATTCTTTGCTTAGTTTTTATATTCTTGTTTAACTCTTTCTTTCAAGATTTACTCATGGTCCTTGCTCCTCCAGAAAATTTTCATTAGTATCTAAAATATATCAGGCAAAAAAATGTATCATCCTATATTTTACTTTACCTTTCATTTATTTTAATTAAAATGTTTTTTGAAAAGTGTAGTTACATGCGATAGGGTATTTGAAAACGCAAGCTGGACATGATGACTCCTTCCTGCAATCTCAGTGCTTTGAGAGGCCAAGGCAAGAGGATTGGTTGAGCTCAGGAGTTTGAGACCAGCCTTGGCAATACAAGACACCACCCCTATTAAAAAAGAAAAGGAGAAGAAAATGCAAGATTCTCCCTGCTTCCAAGGAAAACCATGAGCTTATTTTTTTAATGAATATTTTCTTGCTATTTATAATTTTGTATTTTTACCACTTAACTATGCAACCCTAAACCCTGTAATTTTGTTTTGCAATGTTTATAAATTTTATATAAATGACATCATAAATTAAGAATTTATATTAGTTGTCTAATGCTGCCTAACGTATCACCCCATAACTTAGTGATTTAAAGCAACTATAATCATTTATTATCTCTCACAATGTCTGTGGGTTATGAATTCAGGAAAAATCCAGTGGGTAAAGTTCTTGTATGAGTTTTTTGTGAGTTTGCAATCAGAAACTGATTGTGGCTAGAGATATCTGAATGCTTGCCTAGGGCAGGAGTGTTCAATTTATATGGCTGGCAAGTAACTGCTGGCAAATGGCTTTTGCTCCATGTGAGCCTCACCACAGGTTGCCCCTGCACCCTCCCACCATGACAGCCAGCTTCCTCCAGACTGAGCAATGCCTTGCCGAAGTAAAAGCCTTCATGCTTTCATTACACGGACTTGAAGTGAAATAAGTTATTATTATTATATTCAACTATGTAGGTCTTTCAATAATTTTAATAGTGTGGATATGTATTCTATTAGTCACATTAGACAACCATCCATGACTCAAGGAAGAAGGAAACTATTGAGATGTATAAACACTATCAGGCTAGGATTGTTGCAGTCCATTCTGGGGAATGCCTATCATAGTTTGCACCCTGGACTTCAATAATTTATGTTCTTCTCACATTTAAGATACTCTCAATTTTTCCAAGGCTCCCAAAAGTTTCATCTTGGCAAGAGTTCTAGGTCTAGAATCTCATCATCTAACCCAGATCCAGGTACAGATACAACTCCTTGATTGTGTTACCTGCAGTATAGTTTTGCAAGCATAGCTTTTTAAAACCAAAAGGCCTATAAAATAGAGATGAGTTATCTGCATCCCCTTCTGACATACTCTCAATACAAAATGGTGGGAAAAAATTGCATAATTATTATACTATTCCAAAGAAAAAACAACAAAAACAAAACAAACAAACAACAACAAGAAAAAGCAAGAGGCACACAGGAGTTGCTGTTCTGTAGCACTTTTAAAATACAGCTGCACATTAGTTGGAAGTTCCTTGATTAGGACTCACTTCTACTGCTCTTTCGTAACAACTCTCCATAGCTCTTGGCTTTACCTTCTGGGTTCTTGGTTCCACTTTTTCAACTTTTCATTATTCTTCCTTTTTCATAAAGGGTAGCCCATGTTTACAAGTGAGCAGGTGTCTTAGCCTGTTTTCCGTCTATAGAAGTTTTGGTCCAAGGCCTATTTTCAGGTTGAACGGTTTCTGCTTTTTAAAATCCAAGCTAATGGTGTTTACACCAATATAATTCCCCTAAAATCTTTGTAGGTCTCCCATAAATATTTTTGAGTTTACTTTTTTAGACAAAAGACAGAATTCACAAATCTCTCCATGAAAAGTCTTTCTTTATGTTAGTTTTCTTCTCCCCAGCATTCTTAGCTCTATAGTTTAAAGTAGAAGATCTAGATAGTTCATACCTAAAATCTTTTTTTTTTTTTTTTAATTACACTTTAAGTTCTGGGTTATACGTGCAGAACACGCAGTTTTGTTACATAAGTATACATGTGCCATGGTGGTTAGCTGCACCCATCAACCCGTCACCTACATTAGGTATTTCTTCTAATGTTATCCCACCCCTAGCCCCCCCACACCCCACAGGCCCTGGTGTGCCCTCCCTGTGTCCATGTGTTCTCATTGTTCAACTCCCACTTATGAGTGAGAACATGAGGTGTTTGGTTTTCTGATCTTGTGATAGTTTGCTGAGAATGATGGTTTCCAGCTTCATCCATGTTCCTGCAAAGGACATGAACTCATCCTTTTTTGTGACTGCATAGTATTCCATAGTATATATGTGCCACATTTTCTTAATCCAGTCTATCATTGATGGGCATTTGGGATGGTTCCATGTCTTTGTTATTGTAAACAGTGCTGAAATAAATATACACGTGCATGTGTCTTTATCATAGAATGATTTATAATCTGTTGGGTATATGCCCAGTTATGGGATTGCTGGGTCAAATGGTATTTCTAGTTCTAGATCCTTGAGGAATTGCCACACTGTCTTCCACAATGAATGAACTAAATTACACCCCCACCAACAATGTAAGAGTGTTTCTATTTTTCCACAACCTCTCAAGCATCTGTTGTTTCTGACTTTTTAATGATTGCCATTCTAACTGGCATGAGATGGTATCTCAATGGGGTTTTGATTTGCATTTCTCTAATGACCAGTGATGATGAGCATTTTTTCATATGTCTATTGGCTGCATAAATATCTTCTTTTGAGAAATGTCTGTTCATATCCTTTGCCCATTTTTTGATGGAGTTGTTTGCTTTTTTCTTGTAAATTTGTTTAAGTTCTTTGTAGATTCTGGGTATTAGCACTTTGTCAGATGGATAGATTGCAAAAATTTTCTCCCATTCTGTAGGTTGCCTGTTCACTCTGATGGTAGTTTATTTTTCTACACAGAAGGTGTTTAGTTTAATTAGATCCCATTTGTCAAGTTTGGCTTTTGTTGCCATTGCTTTTGGTGTTTTAGACATGAAGTCTTTGCCCATGCCTATGTCCTGAATGGTATTGCCCAGGTTTTCTTCTAGGATTTTTATGGTCCTAGGTCTTATGTTTAAGTTTTTGATCCATCTTGAGTTGATTTTTGTATAAGGTGTAAGGAAGGGTCGAGTTTCAGTTTTCTGCATGTGGCTAGCCAGTTTTCCCAACACCGTTTATTAAATAGGGAATCTTTTCCCCATTGCTTGTGTGTGTCAGGTTTGTCAAAGATCAGATGGTGGTACATGTGTAGTGTTATTTCTGAGGCCTCCGTTCTGTTCCATTGGTCTCTGTATCTGTTTTGGCACAGTACCATGCTGTTTTGGTTACTGTAGCTTTGTAGTAAAGTTTGAAATCAGGTAGCATGATGCCTCCGGCTTAGTTCTTCTTGTCCAGGATTGTCTTGGCTATGCGGGCTCTTATTTGTTTCCATATGAAGTTTAAGGTAGTTTTTTCCAATTCTATGAAGAAAGTCAGTGGTAGCTTGATGGGGATAGCATTGAATCTATAAATTACTTTGGGCAATAAGGTGATTTTCAAGATACTGATTCTTCCTATCCATGAGTAGGGAATGTTTTTCCATTTGTTTGTGTCCTCTCTTACTTCCTTGAGCAGTGGTTTGTAGTTCTCCTTGAAGAGTTCCTTCACATTCCTTGTAAGTTGGATTCCTAGGTATTTTATTGTCTTAGTAGCAATTGTGAATGGGAGTTCATTCATTATTTGATTCTCTGTTTGTCTGTTATTAGTGTGTAAGAGTGCTTGTGATTTTTGCACATTGATTTTGTATCCTGAGACTTTGCTGAAGTTGCTTTTCAGGTTAAGGAGATTTTGGGCTGAGAGGGTGGGGTTTTCTAAATATACAATCATGTCATCTGCAAAGAGAGACAATTTGACCTCCTCTTTGCCTATTGAATACCTTGTATTGCTTTCTCTTGCCTGATTGCCCTGGCCAGAACTTCCAATACTACTTTGAATAGGAGTGGTGAGAGTGGGCATCCTTGCCTTGTGCCGGTTTTCAAAGGGAATGCTTCCAGTTTTTGCCCATTCAGCATGATATTGGCTGTGGGTTTGTCATAAATAGCTCTTATTATGTTGAGATACGTTCCATCTATACCTAGTTTATTGAGAGTTTTTAGCATGAAAAGCTGTTGAATTTTGTTGACGGCCTTTTTTGTATTTATTGAGATAATCATGTAGTTTGTGTCATTGGTTCTATTTATGTGATGGATTACATTTATTGATTTGTGTATGTTGAATCAGCCTTGCATCCCAGGGATAAAGCCAACTTGATTGTGGTGGATAAGCTTTTTGATGTACTGCTGGATTTGGTTTGTCAGTATTTTATTGAGGATTTTCACATCAATGTTCATCAGGGATATTGGCCTAAAATTCTCTTTTTGTGTTGTGTCTCTGCCAGGCTTTGGTCTCAGGAAGATGCTGGCCTCATAAAATGAGTTAGGGAGGATTCCCTCTTTTTCTGTTGATTGGAATATTTTCAGAAGGAATCATACCACCTCCTCTTTATACCTCTGGTAGAATTCGGCTGTAAATCCCTCTGGTCCTAGACTTTTTTTGGTTTGTAGGCTATTAATTATTGCCTCAATTTCAGAACCTGTTATTGGTCTATTCAGAGATTCTTCCTGGTTTAGTTTGAGATGGTGTATGTGTCCAGGAATTTATCCATTTCTTCTAGATTTTCTAGTTTATTTGAATAGAGTTGTTTATAGTACTCTCTGACAGTAGTTTGTATTTCTGTGGGATCAGTGGAGATATCCCCTTTATCATTTTTTATTGCATGTATTTGATTCTTCTCTCTTTTCTTCTTTATTAGTCTTGCAGGCAGTCCATCAATTTTGTTGATCTTTTCAAAAAACCAGCTTCTGGATTCGTTGATTTTTTAAAGGGCTTTTGTGTCTCTATCTCCTTCAGTTCTGCTCTGATCTTAGTTATTTCTTGTCTTCTGCTAGAATTTGAATTTTTTGCTCTTGCTTCTCTAGTCATTTTAATTGTGATGTAATGGTGTCAATTTTAGATCTCTCCTGCTTTCTCTTGTGGGCACTTAGTGCTATAAATTTCCCTCTACACACTGCTTTAAATGTGTCCCAGAGATTCTAGTATGTTGTATCTTTGTTCTCATTGGCTTCAAAGAACATCTTTATTTTTGCCTTCATTTCCAAGATGGTCGAATAGAACAGCTGTGGTCTACAGCTCCCAGAGAGATCGACACAGAGGATAAGTGATTTCTGCATTTCCAACTGATGTACCTGGTTCATCTAATTGGGACTGGTTGGACAGTGGGTGCACCCCATGGAGGGTGAGCTGAAGCAGGGCAGGGTGTCACCTCACCCAGGAAGTGCAAGGGGTTGGGGGATTTCCCTTTCCTAGCCAAGGGAAGCCGTGAGTGACTGTACCTGAAGGAGCAGTACACTCCTGCCCAAATACTGCATTTTTCCCATGGTCTTCACAACTGGCTGATCAGGAGATCCCCTCCCAAGCCTGGCTCAGGGTGTCCCATGCCCTTGGAGCCTTGCTTGCTGCTAGCACAGCAGTCTGAAATTGACCTGGGAGGCAGGAGCTTGGTGGGGGGAGGGTCATCCACCATTGCTGAGGCTTGAGTAGGTGGTTCTGTGCTCACATTGTAAACAAAGCAGCAGGGAAGCTTGAACTGGGCAGAGCCCACTGCACTCAGCAAGGCCTACTGCCTTTATAGACTCCACCTTTGTGGGCAGGGCATATCTGAACAAAAGGCAGCAAACAGCTTCTCCAGACTTAAACATCCCTGCCTGACAGCTCTGAAGAGAGCAGCGGTTCTCCCAGCATGGTGTTCAAGCTCCAATAACAGACAGACTGACTCCTCAAGTCTAGTGTAGCCTGACTGGGAGACACTTCCCAGCAGGGGCCAACAGATACCTCATACAGGCAGGTGCCCCTCTGGGACAAAGCTTCCAGAGCAAGGATCAGGCAGCAATATTTGCTGTTCTGCAACCTCCGCTGGTGATACCCAGGCAAACAGGGTCTGGAATGGACCTCCAGCAAACTCCAACAGACCTGCAGCTGAGGGGTCTGTCTGTTAGAAGGAAACTAACAAACAGAAAGGAATAGCATCAACATCAACGAAAAGGACATCCACACCAAAACCCCATCCGTAGGTCACCAACATCAAAGATCAAAGGTAGATAAAACCACAAAGATGGAGAGAAAACAGAGCAGAAAGTCTGAAAATTCATACTTAAAATCTTTTGTGGGGCTTTTGTCCCAATGAATGTTCTCCATATACTCCATATACTCCCTGAATGATTTTAATAGTTGCTGAGGTTTGCTCTAAGAAACTCAGGTAAAATGTTTATATTTTACCTAAGTGAGTTAAAATCCCAGCCTCAATGCATAAATGATTTATAAACAAAGAAAAATTACCTAAGGAGAGTACTCAAAAGAGCGTGTGTGTGTGTGTGTGTGTGTGTGTGTGTGTGTGTGTGCATAGGCTGATTTGGAAGGATGGTGGTGGGAGTAAATGGTGAATTAACACTGGAACTCTCAGAAACATTACTTACCAAGAGTAAAAAATTGTTCTTATTTTCTCTATAAAGAGTAGGGTACATTTTAAGTTGTTTAAGTATAGACTAATTATAGTGTAATTATAATTATAATATAGAGATTCAAGTGTTGTGATTTACAGCTATACTCATAAATACCATAAGTTTAACAAAATAAAGGACTAAGTATTCTTTTAATATTTTGACCAAAAGCTCTTCAAATTAGGTATTTTTCTGAGCCCCAAATGATACTGAATAAAATTATCCATAGAGGTTTTATTTGCATGTCTGGTTTTGAGGCAAATATGGCCAGCAATAAGAAATTATTTTATTGAAGAGTATTTCAATATATTATAAACAATTTTCCTCCCCTATAATTACTATGAAAACCTCAAAAATTGCAAATGAGTGCATAAACTAGCAAGATGAAATAAGCATGGAAACTGGTTTAATAACCTTAGCTATCAAACTAATTGTGAATAACTGGAAACACTTCATTCAGAACTGTTTTATAGAGTGATTAAGTATGATTTGCATAATTTTCTTTTAGAATAAAAATAGATCTAAAATATTTTGAAAAATGAAAACAGAGCATAGCTGAACAAATATTTGAGAGATAAGTATGGGAGAATTTAATTTTTATTTTATCCAATTTTATAGAAAGTATATCTGAAATAATTTATTCTATTTATTTATTCATCTAGTCATTAAATCACCCATTCATTCAACAAATATTTTGAGCCAGTTCTCTGCCAATTTTCAGCATGCAAATTCTCACATAATTGCCAATATTCAAATCCGTCCTGTTGAAAGAAGTAATAAATAAATAAACATTATACATGTAACTAATTCTGAAAGCCAACAACTTATTGGGTGGTTCAATTATAGGAAATGACTAATATATTTTATAGTTGAAAATTTAAAGTTTTTGATACATTAATTGACTTCTATAAATTTTTTTTAAAATTTTTTCTTTGTAAAATTGCAAACACTGAAGAGAATATAAAGAATACAGAAAGACAGAAATATTTCTCCAATTTTTTTTTTTTTTGAGATGGAGTCTCACTGTGTCACACAGGCTGGAGTGCAGTGGCGCAATCTCGGCTCACTGCAAGCTGTGCCTTCTGGGTTCATGCCATTCTCCTGCCTCAGCCTCCCGAGTAGCTAGGACTACGGGCACCCGCCACCATGCCTGGCTGATTTTTCTACTTTTAGTAGAGACAGGGTTTCACCGTGTTAGCCAGGATGGTCTTGATCTCCTGACCTTGTGATCCGCCCTCCTAGGCCTCCCGAAGTGCTGGGATTACAGGCGTGAGCCACCGTGCCTGGCTTCTATTTTTTTTTTTTTTTCTGATTTTTTAACCTATCTCAGCCAGTGAAAATGAATTGGCAAATTTATTTCAATGTGCTTATTTTGTTAGTATAAAGCACTTTTCTTCTACACTTACTAGCTAAAGCAGAACAAATATTCTGAGAATATTAATTGGAATAGATGAGAACTTTTATATATTCAGGACAATAAAGTTTATTTCTGCTCTGTGTTAGGTAGGGCTCTATTTTCTCGAAAATATCACCCACTTTTCTTACTCTAGCTTTCGGAATAAATGATCAAGCTTTAGTGATGAGAAATGTGGATTTTTTTTCCATAGTTTTGGAGAAATTATAGCATAACTGGAAAAACAAAAGCAGCAAGGAAGCTAATAAATAGTTGATGGAAATGACTGGTCTGTTAATATCCCTCTTTTGTTTGCATTCTTGATTTGGTTTGGCCTTTTCAACTGTAAGCAGGATGTGCTAGTGAAAAGAAGACAAGTTTGGGGAGCAGTCGTCATATGTACTAGTGTTTTATTTATTTGATTAGTAATTGTTAAAATAGCTACAATTTTTAGGTTGATTGATATTGCTAGGCATTGATCTAAGCATTTTTCAAGAAATATTTAACTTATACAACCCCATGGGGGTAGGTATCTGGTTGAGAACAAAATTATCCATACACTTGTACACATACAATTATTTGAATCCCCATTTTGCAAAGGAAGGAATTGACTCTCAGATGAATTAACCCTGGGCAATACAAAACAGAGTTGGATTTGGAATTAAGACTGAACCCAAAGCAAGTAGGCTACACTTAAGGACAATTTCAGGTTTTGCGAAACCCGAAGCTTAGGGAACGTTGAGGGCCACCCGTTAACAAAAGAGAATGTGAAATTACAAACAATGAGTTAGGTGCAAATATAAGTACCTACAAGAAAAGAAATCACAACAAATTACAAATTTTTAAAAGCCAACAAATACTGCAAACATCACATCAGGAAAAATTATTTTTTATTAATGACCTAGCAAACGTCTCTGAATGACTTGTCTTTTGACAAGTGTTTCATCCTTTTATTTCCTACAGATGCAAAATAAAATTAATTGCATCTGTTATTTGACATAAAATTTATTATTTATAATTCAATATTTGGATGCATAAAATGTGCAACTTCATGATAAATGAACTCACTGTACTTTTGCTATAGATGTGTGCCCTACCAAGAATGTTCTGACAAATTTTATTTTAGATAGTTCCTACATGATTAATTTATAATTTTATGAACTTCGTGTATCTCTGACAGGAGAAAGCTTCTGTTTTTTCTAAGCCTGGATGGGAACCAAAATCTCCATATACAATTCTACAATATGATAATTGGAAACATTCCTAAAGAAGAGCTTTTCTTTACATATATTTCATATCCTGTTTCTCTCTCTTTCTTTCTTTCTTTCTTTCTTTCTTTCTTTCTTTCTTTCTTTCTTTCTTTCTTTCTTTCTTTCTTTTTTGCTGTTGATATTTTCTTCAACAGGAGCCACCTGCTTCTCACAAAGCCACACAGTCACTGGCTATGTCACAATGCATTATGACCTCTGGCCCTGAACCTTCATGTCATAACGTTGGCTTCGTCAGCACAGTGAGCATGGGCAGTAGGAGTACTGCTGAAAGCCATGCTTCCTCTGAGATGACAGCAATTGCTTAGGCGTACTTAGAAGTGACTGCAAATGGCTTCTGTATATTCCACTAAACCTTGAATGATTATACATCCTGGTGTGCTCTGGACAATCCTTGTTCACACTTATTGGCCAAGTGTATTTATTAATTCTGCCCACTTTAATTTTCAAATGTGTCTCAATTCAGACAACAATTTGGACAACAAATTGTCCAAACTGGACACAGAGTCACCTTAACTAAAACCAAACTGAACTGCCCCTAACTAAAACCTTAGCTAGGAAGAAAATTTCTTCCAACTGTAATAAATATATAAGAACTAACCATAATCTGTGTTGACTCCTTTATGCTTTATTTTCTTTAAAAATGTGTTAGATTTCTGAAGAAAGTTTGAAAAGTAATGATGAATTACACAATTTTATTTACTTAAAATGTAATAGAATAACAAAAACAAATAGATAAATCCAGAAGTAAAGAGGAGAACAAAACCTCACAAGTAACAAGAAAAATACAAGAAATAAGAATACATCTCCTTTTAACAGGCCATAAACTCTGAAAAGTAGCAGCCATGGGAAAAATAGCGGGAAATTCAATTATGCTGTGGCACACCTCCTCACTCTGTCTTCACTTTCCACAGGTGATAGCAGATAAAGTCAGTGAGTTAACAAAATTCGCACTGTTGCTTTTCAAACCTTCTAAATGGAATAGAGGCAAGCTGAAGAGTAAAAGAATCAGCCAGGGGAATAGTCCCGTAAAATATTCTATAGTATAAACCAGTCACACAATCCTTCAATAAAAGAAGAAACTTTTAGGGGCTCACAATGTTTCAGGACTTGCCACTGATTTGTGGGAACAATCTGTAGTCCAAATGCATCCCAACATGGTGGAAACATAAAGCCCTTACTAGGAAGAATGAGTGCATTTCACAAAATTTCAGAAGTGAGTGTGGACTCAACACTCCATAAAGTCTGCCAGCTATGCAACTCAGCCATCCACCCTTCTCTTCACTGTATACACCTTGGGCTCAAAATGAGAAGAAAATCTCTTGAAAGCAATCACAGTCTTTAACTCAAAGAGTGACACAAGATTTCATTTCATTTTAGGGGAGAAATATGTCAAAGCTATTTCACGTATGGCATCTGAGAGCAATGTTCATGCTAATGATGCTTTAGATAAAAATCTAAAATGGCAGCATGGTGGCTGCCATTGTACCACAGCTACAGAAAAGCTGAAAATAAGGAAAGAAACAGAATGAAGAAGGGAAGTAAAATATTTTATTTTTTAAAATTAATTTAAATTTTTATTAAAATGGAGGCATGGTTTAAAAGTATTCATATACTAACCAGTAGTCCCATTACTGATTCTCAATAGAAAGAACTTGAGACATTTAGTTTAGACAACTAAAATACATTGTTAGTTGTATTTTTCCCCTGACATTTAACTTCATCTTTCGAAATATTATGCACACAGTACAATCTATAGATCTACAAATGGTGAACACTATTGACTTCCTCTTAGGATAGATAAGGATTTTAATACAATTAAACTACGTTCTTTCCTTCTTTCTCCCATTAAATTTATATGTTGGTTTAATGTTAAAATGTTACTCAGTATTTTCATTATTATGGCTAGATGAAAGTAGTATGATTATATATATTTTTTCTTTAGAACTTTCTGTAATGTAACTTTTCAATTTCCTTGAGCCTTTAGACAAGCCTTTCTAACCCTTCCACCACCTTTTAAAGTTCTTCTCAATAAAATATTTCTAATAACTTGTCTGACAATGTAGCTGATCCTTTTTATTGCTAGCAATATTTTCCTACATGTCTTTCATCATCCTGCTTTGAGTCTACACTAGCACTGACTGCTTTCAAGGCCTTTTCAAGGTCGTCACACTGGAGACTCCATTCAATGCTCTCTCATGTTGAATCTCCAGTTTTTCAGATTGTTTTATTACTTATTTCTTCGTTTTAAGGAAGCTACTTCTATAGGTTTCTTTAAAAATGGCATTTGACTTTAATACTCTTATGGGTGACTCAAAGTAACTGAGACACAGATGTTAAAATCACATGTATTTCCTCCCAGCACTTTATAAAATAAGGAGATATTCAAATAAAGAATTTGATTAGCTAACTCTCAGAAAAGCAGAAGCCAAAATGTCACTTAACCTTTTGCTTTTAAGAATTAGTTAAATCAAAGATTTATGACAATATAATTATATTATCCTAAAAAGTATGTAGATAAATAGGTAGATAGATAGATGATAGATAGACGGATAGATAGATGACAGATAGATAGATAGAGCAATTATTTGAGGCAGCATGCCTAATGTAAACTGTAGGATTAATTTTAACTTTAAGAGAAAACTTTCAAACAATAGTGACCTGAAAAATACAAGATTATTTCTCTCTCACTCAAGAAATCCATCTTAGCACTATATCAAATAGATAACATAAGTAAACAAAATTAAACTAATTAAGGTAACATTGGATCACATTACTCTAATTTTACAGATTTGTTAGAATATAAACTGGGGACAAAAATAACTGCAAAGAACTCTTAAAATATTCTTAGTGGGTTTGAGGATGGTGGTATTTATGTAGAAATTATCAGTTTATGTATGATATGGATATATTTAGGTTGCTAATTACAGTTTTTGCCATTGAATGTAATGGCAAAAATTGCAATTACATTTGCACCAACCCAATGGAAAATGAATGTGTTCTGCTGCTTGAAATCAGATTCTTACTGTGGGAGAAGGTTATGCAAATCAGGAGTGGGTGAAATTGAAGAACCCTGCGGTGTTGGGTTTCAGTCGAGATAACATGAATGAACACTTTACTTTTAGAACAATATATTTATCATTTATGTTCACTGAAAGTGCCTAGAAGCGATAACCACAGTAGCAACCACATAAACACAGCTAGTGCAGATGGTGTTTTCTAAAAATCTGCTTCCGCTAATAGAAACCACTCACCTTAGAGAAGCATCTGATTCCAAATACATTACATATAAATGATGAGGTGAGCCTAGGATATCTTATTATGCCAGAGAACAAGAGGTGTTCAAAGAATAATGAATTTCTGTTGAAACAACGTGGATTTGATTTGAATGGGCTCCCACATTGAGCATCTGATTTGAACATCAGAAAAAAAAATAATAATGGTAATGAATTATACCACATCAAATAACAAGGAATTGATAAGTTTTACTGGCTAGTCAAAAGGAAAGGGGTGGCAGGATTAGAAAGACTGCCATGTTGAAAACACCATGGTATTAATTGATTCCCGCAAGGTCCACCGGTGGTTACTGTAACCATTGGATGAAAAGTCGATGGAGAAAAAATAATTCAGAAAGCCTGAAAATATTACCACACAGATTATTTAACAGCTATGAAGAGAATGGAAACTCTACAAAACAGATTTGGCAGGCCCATCTTAAGCAAGTCATCAAGCTCAGCATCACAATATGATTCGCTGATATTGTATGGCTCATAGTTTAAGGCATTATGAAGTATCATTCCTGGTATTGTCACCTGTGTTGTAGCATGACAAAAATGTTTAACCTGATGTAATTTACTTGAACATATTCCAGATTGTAGAACATTCTACAAGAACAATTGCCATGACAGTTCAAAATACCAAAGTTGTATAAAATGAAAAGAAAGCGAGGCTGTCTCTTCTAGATCAAATAATATTAAACATGAAAATGGAATGTGACGTGTGATCCTTGTTTGGATCTTGGATAGTGAAAAAGTTAAGAAAAAATTTGAGATGAGTAAAGAAATTTGTGAGCTGTTTTAAAAATAATATTATCTAAATATTTATTGAGTGCGATGATGTTATTGTCGTTATATAGATGAATGTCCCAGTTTAAGAAGTGCATGATGAAATATTGAGAGATGAAGTGTCATGGTGCCTACTTCTTACTTTCAAATGTTTGAGCAGGAAAAAATTCTGTGTGTGTGTGTGTGTGTGTGTGTGTGTGTGTGTGTGTATTTCTTACCAAGTCCAACTTGGTAAATTATGTTTTTCAAGAAATTTGCCTATATTAAGTAAGTTGTCAAATTTATGAGCATACTATTATTCTTTTAACATATTGATGAATATGGTATCCTTTTATTATCTTTTTAAAAAGATCCCTGATGATACCCCATTTTCATTCCTAAGGCTACTATTCTGAGCTTTCCTTATTTTTTTCCTTGTAATTAGTTTTGCTACTAGTTTCTCAGTTTATTAATAATTTCCAGGAATCAGAATTTGGCTTTGTTGATTTTTCTCTACTCTGTATCTGCTTTGTATTTTCACTGATTTTTGATAGTTGATATTTCTTTCTTCCTGGGAATAATTTGCTGGATTTTCTTGTGGTTTATTGACATGAAAACATATAGTATTCATTTCAATCTTTTTCTTTTGTAAAATATAATTGAAAGCTAGAAACTTGTCTGATATTACGTCACTACATGCCAAAAGTTTGAATACATTTTATTATCATTCAGTTCACCTACACATAAGCTTTCTTTATGATGTCTTCTGTGACCCAAACATTTTTGAAGTGTTTTACTTAATTTCTTAATATTTTGGGATTATTCAGTATACATCCAATTTTGCTAAATACTCCTCCTTCACTTGAAAAAATGTGTATTCTTTAGATGTTGGATACAGGGTTCTGTATATGTCTATTAAGTCAATGTGGTGTGTTCTAAAGAAGAAATGTTAAAATCTTCAACTTTGATATTTCCTTTTTTAAAGATTTCCTTGTTTTTACATCATAAATTTGGAAGTTATATGATTAGGTAAATGCATATTTAATTTGCTGTGCCTTCCTGAAAGACTGATCGTTTTATTATTATGAATTGTCTCTCTTAATCTTTTCTAATTCCTCTTGGTTTTAAATCTATTTTGTCTAGTAGGAATACAGCCAGAGATTCTTCATTGTTGTTGGGGATAGAATTTTATAGTACATTATGTTTTATAATTTTATTTTTAAACTATCTGTGTCCTAAGATTTAAAGTGTATGTTTAAATTGTGCTAAAGCCAGCATATAATTGGGTTTTGTTATTGTCATTTAGATTAACAATCTTTACTATTTAATTGGAGTATACAGAGGATCCTGTGTTTGCTTCACAGATTTAGAATTTTCATTTTCTATTGTATATGAATCTCTGCTAAAATTGCCACATTTACACCCATTTTATTTGTCTTTTCCTCATTTGTCTTGAGTATGCTAATAATAATTCTATTAAACTCTTCATCCTCCAACACCAGTATCTGGATTGTCTGTGAGTCTGTTTGTATAATTCACGTTTTGTTTTTTAAATTATTGGTCAAATTTCTGTACTACTTCATATATCTATTAATTTTTCATTATTTGCTCGACAATATTTTAAAAGAACCATTGTATGCTGCACAGATTGGGCTAAGTTTTTAGTTGTGTCGCAGTTTTAAAAAGATTCACATTCTTTCTGGTATCTTTGTGGGGTGTGGCCATTCCCGGCTTTGATTAAAACTCTGGCTGATCTCTTTCTCCTCAGTGCTGAATAACTACAACTTAACTATATAACTATCAGCTTAACTCTTTAGTCTTCTTTCCTACGCAAATTGTAGCATGTGTATCAAGGAGGAGACTGACTGTGTATTTGTGGTGGTCTTCCATTCTCTTGTACAACTCTTCTCCTATGCATTGTAGGGATGTGGGATATTTCAGTCTCCTTTTAAAAAACCTCTTACCTATACCCCGGTCTCCATTTTCTTCAGCACATGACCTGTGGGGAAAACTTACTGTCTGGAGTTCCTTTAGTTTCCCATGTCTCAGGTCAGCCTCATGAGCTAAGCAATAGCTTTGTTGGATTCTGTTTTCCTCTGTTAGAGGACGTCTACTAGGGCTTAGCTTGAGCCTCACCCATGCACCAAATTAATTAAGGTCTACAGGATGAAAGCAGCCAGTGATTATCAGCTATAGAAGGGTCTCCCTTGCCTGAGATTTTGGTTTATCACATTCTTCTTGTTTCCACAGATCTCTAATATCTCTAAAATATGAATTTTCAAAATGTATCCATTTCTTTCTAATAATTGAACTAGGAAAATTGGTTTTCTGTTACAACATGTTACTTAGATATGGAAATATTTTCTATTTATAGAATTTTTGTTAACCCTCTTACTTTGTTTTATATGTTTGTTATATACGTTGGTAATCCAAACTCTAGAATAATATATAGGAAATGAAATCATACTCTATTACACTGTTTTTGTTTGCTTTGCTCAGCTTCGTTAGTGAAAAAAAATCATATTTATACATATAGTTGTACCACATTTTAAAATTTAGGATTCCATTTTGTACATTTACCAAAATTTTAATATATTCTATTGATGATGAAAATGTAAAGAATTTCGTAGTTAAGCTAATGTGGAATTTTAAATCAGCCAGGCTGCCTTCTTTCTTGTTGTTTTGCTATGTATCATTTTTATTACCAAAAATATCTCATGGCTTCAGATGATTTCTGAGGATTCAGCCATTAGATCCACATTCTGGACGGCACGAAAGGTGGAAAGAAGGAGGCAGGCACACCCTTTTAAAGACATTTTCTAGAAGCTGTTCACATTGTTTTCACTTGTTCCCAATGGTCAAAATTGAATCATTTGGTCACATCCAGATACATGGGAGGCTGGGATATGCAATTTTCATTTTAGGGAGTCATATGTTTAGGTAAAACTTGAGCCTATTTTTATAGAAAATGTGAGAATGGCCATAAGGAGACAACTATTGGTTTCTACCACATTAGTAACAAACAATCTATAACAATGTTTCTATATATCATTTATGGTTAGTTTGTGTTTTCTAAGACCAGTTTTAAATTTACAAAGAAAAAATCTGACATTTGCCGCTGAGAAACTATTATGTTCATATTGATTAAAGTATAATATATAGAGTTACTAAAATATCAGCAATGTGTGTGTTTTAGGTATTTTTGTTGTTGTTGTTGTCATGGTATATTATTTTTGGTGGCTGCCTTTGTGATGATTATAGTATATAAATGTGCTGCTAAAAACAAAGCATTTTTTTGACAAGGCGAAAGTAAATTCTGAAGAAAATAAATGATAGGAAATTCCAATATTTATTTTCCACCAATAGTATCTGACATTTAAGAAACTGTATACTGTGAAGAAAAAAAACATGCAGAGTAATCACATACATGATTTATAATATTTTAAAAATAGCATTTTATTGGGATTCTGAGATGTAAGACTATCTCCATTTTTGAAAAAAGTCATACTAATTATATATTGCATTTTAAATCATAATTTCAGTTACTTGACAGTTTGGATTTCACTAAGATGTCAATTACTCTAAATCATAGTGTTTACACTCTACTTTTAGTGTAGAATAAATGTGTTTAGTATTACTGTCCTTTTGATAATTATGGATCATAAAAGATTAAATTAACCTCTGGGTATTTATAATTCTGTGGAAGCATAAGAATTTTTAAAATTGCCTTTCAGTCACTCAGAATGTAGTAGCATTAATATACTATATACACGTCCAAGGAAATCAGGAGGATAACAGTAAAATAAATAATTGAAAGCAAACTACATTTCAGATTGATTTGAAGCACATTTTCAATTACTATTGCAGACCAGGTGTAAGCTGTTACCATTAAGTCATAAAGACAGCTGGTTGCAATGTGCAGCTCTTGGGATCAGAAGGAGGAGACAGGTGAGATAAATGCTTATCTATCAGTTGTCTGCCTTCCTTCTCTAGCACTATTGGTTTGGATAGAAAGTAAAAACCTAGGCAAGGCAAGCAAATTTAACTCTATGCAGTCTGCTATAAGACAGGTATTGGAGGATGACGTTGCTCTTGCCGAGGTGGAAATTATACTTCTCATTTCTTCTGTGTATTCTCAGTCAATTGAAATTGGAAGTGATTATTAGTTCTGGAAGAATATAAAAATAAGGGATGAATCACAGAATCATGAGAGAATGAGAAACATCTGCCAACAATAAAATGAAAAGAATGATTAAAACGTAAAAAAGGGCTGAGGATGTGAGGTTCAGCAGGAGTGTTTTTGGAATAGGAGCCTGAAGTCTGATGCAAGTTGTTAAATGAGGTTAATACAGTAGAAAGGAGCAGGGCTAAGTATGTGCAGACACTCTTCTAATAAAGTAGTGCACATGAATTAAACAATTTAATTCTTATCAAATGCTATGAGCTAGGCATGATTACATTACCCCATTTTACAGATAAGAAAGCCAAATCACAGAGAAATTAAGTAATTTGTTCAAGGTCAAACAGGTAGTAATTGGTAGATCCAGTTGAACATAGATATTCTGGTTACAGAATCTGCAGTCTTTACTGCCTCTTTAATGAAATAATTAAAGGCAGAAATCAGAGAAGCTGGGGTTATATTTTAATGTAAAAGAACATGGTTTGCTTTGTTTCCTATGAGAACCAGCCACAGAACTAGATGAGGCATCTACTAGGGGACGATTTAACTGTCAGTAGTTGGAGAGTTGGAACACTGCAGACAGATTGTGGAAGGGAAGAAGAAGTGACTATAAGATTAGGGCAGGAAAATCTGAAGTCCAGGGACAATTTGGATGAGGCCACGGAGTAGAGCAAAGAAGAAAGTACCTTCCTCATGCAGTGGATCAAAAATAAGTATTGGCCTTTCATTTGTCAGAATTTTCATACCTTCGGAAGGTATGGAGGGACCAGTAAAAGATTGTTAGAAGGAGCCCAAATAACAAAGAAGGAATGTTATTAGATAGACAATGTAAGTTCTTTTTTCTCCTAAAGGATCAAAATGTTACTTGGATACTCATCTAAGGAACTGATTGATAACCAGGTTCAGCAAAAGACCACAGACCTCCTTACATTCTGCTGCATTGCTAAAGCAAATGTAACTTGGAGTAACTTGTCAATATCATGACTGAATTTTTCCCACAGAGGATACGATGTGGCTGATTCCAATTTTGAAATTCAAGGGCTCTCCCATGAAGCCACCTAATAAGTGCAACTGGGAAAAAGGTAGCAGTAGACCAGTATCATTCACTGTAGACATCTAATGTTTGGAGGAGGTGACAGCGTAGCAGAGTGGAAAAGCACAGCCGTTTTGGAATCTTAAAGTTATAGTATCTTTATGTGGTTAGTGCCTTTGCTATTTTTTATTTTCTTTGATATTGAGGACACTTAAATTCTCAGAATCTGTTATTTCCCATAAAATCTAGAGAAAAGTGTCAATTTGATAGTGTTGTTTTGAGTGGTCTATAACATGCTGTGTGTAAAGCTTCTGCACAGAGACTGACTCCATAATTATGGATCTTTTCTGATTGCCTTTGAAATTGTTGCGACAATTTCAGCTTGCAAACATTTCTGATACATGTTATGTTCTGACTTATAGTAATGATTAGCAAAGCTCATGAAGAAAAGTGAAGTAGTGTATAATTTATTTTGCTTGTGGTACAGACCAAGCTGTTCTAACTCAAGGGGTTGTATGCACTGCCCAGGGCAGGTGGGTGATTAAATCAGGGACTGAGCATCCTCTAGGATATGCCCTTGGCCTTGCCCACACCAGTGGATGAAGATAGCATTTCACCATCATGCCATGGCCCCGCCTGTGGACAAGAAGAAAGTGATCTGGAAGATGCAAACCTCTCTTCTGCTCTCATTCCATGATCCGGGACTGAGTCACAAGACTGAAACAAGAGTAGTATGGACCAGCTGAGGAGCCAGGAACTCAGGAGAAAGCCTGACCTATTAAAAGATGACATTGTACAAGCTATGACGATGGGATGAACAAACTGCAAGGGGAACATGGACGAAGCAGCAACTAAGTCCACATTTTGAAGTAAGGAATATCTTTTCTCAGCCCTCATCTTTACTGATTTCTATTAGAATTTCACAATAATGATAAGATAAAAATATATTTTCCTTTTATTGAGTCCTGTGAAAATGTGCTTTTCTTTGTGAAATTTAAAATACCCGTGCTATTCTTGATATTTTTAAAAAATCTCACTCCCTACATGATATGATTTGGCTATGTCTCCACCCGCATCACACCTTGAGTTGTAACAATCCCCACCTGTCGAAGGTGGGGCCAGGTGGAGGTTATTGAATCAATGGGTGGGGGAGGGGAGCTGCAATTCCTCCATACTGTTCTCCTGGTAGTGAATAAGTCTCACGAGATCTGATGGTTCTATAAATGAGAGTTCGCCTGCACACACTTTCTTGCCTGCTGCCCTGTAAGATGTGTCTTGCTTCCCCTTCATCGTCCACCATGAGTGTGAGGCCTTCCAAGCCATGTGGAACTGTGAGTCAATTAAACCTCTTTCCTCTTTAAGTTACCCAGTCTTGGGTATGTCTTTATTGGCACCATGAAAACAGATGAATACACTACATTTTGATGTTTCCTCAGGGTATGGTCTTGGGTCTGGGATGCTGGAATAATTATAATGGTAGAAGTGTGTTCTTTAAGTCATTTAATTGAATTAAGTGAGACTTACTTGAATATACCACCTCCCTCATTTCTTCATTTAAAAATGGTAATTAAACAAAAGCAGAGGTTTGAAATTAATAGAATTAAAGATGAAAAGGAAGAGAGTGATGAAGTGGGTAGCCTTAAGCCCTGGGGGAAACAAAGAAGCTGACTTAATGCTATGAAAATAGTAGGAGCTGAATTGAGAAGAGGGGGAAGTCAGGTTGCTACCGTGTGTTTCAAAATGGAGTTCTGGTCAGGTGCAGTGGCTTATATCTGTAATCCCAGTATTTTGGGAGGCCAAAGTGGGCAGATCACCTGAGGTCAGAAGTTCGAGACCATACTGGCTAATATAGTGAAACCCTATCTCTACTAAGAATTATACATATATATGTCATGCGCGTCCGTGTGAAGAGACCACCAAACAGGCTTTGTGTGAGCAATAAAGCTTTTTAATTATCTGGGTGCAGGCGAGCTGAGTCCGAAAAGAGAGTCGGCGAAGGGGGATAAGGGTGGGGCCGTTTTATAGGATTTGGGTAGGTAAAGGAAAATTACAGTCAAAGGGGGGTTGTTCTCTGGTGGGCAGGAGGAGGGGGTCACAAGGTGCTCAGTGGGGGAGTTTTTGAGTCAGGATGAGCCAGGAAAAGGAATTTCACAAGATAATATCATCGCTTAAGGCAAGGACTGACCATTTTCACCTCTTTTGTGGTGGAATATCATCAGTTAAGGCGAGGCAGGGCATTTGCCCTTCTTTTGTGATTCTTCAGTTACTTCAGGCCATCTGGACGTATAAGTGCAAGTCACAGGGGATGCAATGGCTTGGCTTGGGCTCAGAGGCCTGATTTTATATATATATTTTATATATATATATATATATATATATGTATGTATATATGTATGTATGTATATAAATACAAATTAGCCAGGCATGGTGGCCTCTGCTTGTAGTCCCAGTTACTTGGGAGGCTGAGGCAGGAGAACTACCTGAACCCAAGAGGTGGAGGCCAAGATCATGCCGTTACACTCCAGCTTGGACAACAGAGAGGCACTTGGTCTCAAAAAAAACAAAAAAACAAAAAGGAGTTTTCCTGGACACATGTCCAGTGGAATAACCTCTCTAAATGGCAACACTTACTAGAAGTCCTCTTTTAGAACCTTTGGAGTTCCTGCCTTCCCGCCTCCCAACTCTGACCGACCGTGGCTAACAGGAGCTAAGACTGTTAAATGAATAGAGGTTATTCTTTCTTTCCCAGTTGAACCGTCAAGGTGTTTTGTGTGTCTTGGTTCCTAATTCCACCAAGAAACTATCAGTACTACATTTAAGAAATGTTAAAGGACACCAAGTTTCAGCCCCCAGAATGTGTGAGTGCTAGAGGTGGAAAGATGAATAGTAAGTGTTCATAGTCTAGTGGGGAGGACAAACAGTGAAAGCAAATTCTCATGCCAGATGTTCATTTAAGCCACTTTACGTATCAAGTGATGGAGCAATGGTTTGCATGGCGGGGGAGGAAGAGCACACTCAGATGCTGTTGGTGGAAGTGGTGAAAGGATGGAATTCCGGGACCTTACCCACTCTGGCCCCCCTCCCACATCTTTCCACGAGTTTAATCACAGCATACTTTTGACCGGTTTGCATATTCAAATTTTCCATTGAGTTCGTTTGAATTCTTCGGCCAGAATTCAATAGGTAATAAAAAAGGAAGATCCCATTGTTCAAGAATATTTACTATATATACGGCTTGAGTGCTTCAGTAGAATTCAATAGGCAATAAAAATGAAAAATCTCATTGTTCCAAGATCACACAACTATAAGAAGCTATTGATCCTACCTAGGTGTTATGAATGTAAATCATGAAAATTTTTCTTGGCTAATTCTGTATTTTCACAAAAATATTCATGATTATGAAAAACAATATATTTTCATGATTACAAAAAACATCTAATGACTAAATATGAATGCAAAATACCAGTCAACTTTCCCAGAAAAAGAACTAAATACTGAATCATTAATCTTGTACTAACTGAATCATTAATCTTCTACTAAGACTTCTTTGTGATATTTCAGTTTTCTAGGAAAGACTTTTACTAATATACTCTCATAGTAAAATAGAGTATTAACACATTGTCCTAAAAATCCATATTGTAGATTTGCCTCTCATATTGCATGGTGTAATAACCACATTTTTAAAGTCAGAAATATTACTGCAATAGCCAGAAACTCCAGACCAACCTGGAAAACTTAGACTTCATCTCTACAAAATTAAAAATATTAGCTAGGTGTGGTGGAACTTGCCTGCAGTCCTAGCTACTTGGGAGGCTGTGGCGGGAAAATCTCTGAAGCCCAGGAGTTCAAAGTTGCTGTGACGTTTGGTCATGCCACTGTACTGTAGCCTGGGTGACAAAGTGAGACCTTGTCTATATAAAAAAAATAAAATAAAAAAATGCTGCAATAATAATTATGGATGCTAATTTTTAAAGTATACTCTTTTTGTTTCTCTTTCTTTTTCTTTTTTGACACGAAGTCTCGCTCTGTTGCCAGGCTGGAGTGCAGTGGTGCTATCTTGACTCACTGCAACCTTTGCCTCCCGGGTTCAAGAGATTCTCCTGCCTCAGCCTCCTGAGTAGATGGGATTACAGGCGCCTGCCACCATGCCCAGCTAATTTTTGTATTTTTAGTAGAGATGGGGGTTTCACCATGTTGGCCAGGATGGTCTCGATCTCTTGACCTCAGGATTTGCCTGCTTCAGTCTCCCCAAGTGCTGAGATTACAGGCGTGACTCACTGCACCCAGCCTCTTTTTTTTCTATTACTTTTTTTTCTTGAGAATAGATGGGCTCATTGGTTCATTTACTGTGTACACTATGAGACAATACAATACATTGTCCATGTCTAGAGTGCCCCTTAAATGTATAGGTGATGCTGTCACAGTCAAAACCACTTAAACACATTAGAGGCAGACACAACAGAAAGGTCACTGGCTTTGCATCTACAGATCCATATTTGTCCATGTTGCTAGGCAATGGAAGAAAACCACAGTCCCAAAGCTCTTTTCCCCACATCCATTATTAAAACAAAACAAAACCAAGTATTTGCAGTGATGTCATTTTACATAACCATTTTTGAAATGTTGTTAAACTCAAATACCTATCTTAGACAATAAAAAATTAATTTACCCCACTTATCAAGTGTGAGGTTCTGCTTCATATTATCATTGTGAAACAATTTCAGATCTTTTATTTATTATAATTACTATATTTAGAACATAAAATGATTCCTTTAAAAGTCCTGAATATTACTCTATAGTCTCTTGGTATTTGCAGATTTACTATTTGGGGCTTCAGGTTTTCATGAGTGATATTGTTTATTGTCCATTATCTATATTCATAAGTGTTTTGAGGCACGTATTTGAGAGTGAACTTAGCTGCCCACCAGGCGTACTCATTACATGTGCCTGATTTCTCTCTACACAGGTGCTCTTTCTTCTGAACCTAAAAACAAACAAACAAAAAACCCAAAGCAGAAAAAAAAACTGCCTTTGTTTCTTTGTTAAAATTATCCCCCCGAACACATACACATAATTCCAGCTCCAATGGTGGGAAAAGTAATGCAATTTAGCTTAAACCATTTCTAAAAACAAAAGCCCTGGGTGATGGTCTGTCTTTGAGATTGTGGGTCTTCTGAAAGTCTTCAGGAAGCACCTGCCGCTAATGTCAATTATTTCCTTTTGACATTATGTGTGATTCGTTTGGATGTCTGTCTGTAGGGAATAATATATCTGACTGATTTTTTTTTTTTTTTTAATGAAAGCTACAAATGTGTATTTTCTGTCTTGTTGTGAAGCTGCCTTCTTTTGGAACTCTTTGCAGTATGCTTGTTTTTAGGCCTTTTCCAACCTTCTGCCTGTGCCTAGGTTGGGATCTCTCCTGCCTTGTGTTTCCTTTATACCCAGTACATCCTCGAGTGAACACCGTCATACAGTGTTAGTGTTATAGCTGCATATTGGCCTCTCCCAGACCACATATTCCAACATGGCACAGCCCTTACCTGCACGCTGCTTGTGACGTTCCAGGGATTCTCACAGTGCCTGGAACACAGCAGGGACTTTAGCAACACTGTACTGAAGCAAGCTGAAGGGGTGGCCTGCCCCTCCACACCTGTGGGCGTTTCTCATTAGGTGGAAGGAGAGACTTGAGAAAAGAAATGAGACACAAAGTATAGAGAAAGAAAAAGTGGGCCCAGCGGACTGGCACTCAGCATACAGAGGACGGTGCCTGCGCTGGACTCTGAGTTCCCTCAGTATTTATTGATCATTATCTTGACCATCTCGGAAAAGGGGAAGCGGTAGGATAATAGGACCGTCGTAGGGAGAAGGTCAGCAGAAAGACATATGAATAAAGATCTCTGTGACATGAATAAGTTTAAGGAAAAGTCCTGTGCCTTGATGTGCATATGTAAACATCGCCATAAACCTTTTTAGTGCATAAAGAGCAGCATTGCCGCCAACACGTCCCACCTTCAGCCCTAAGGCAGTTTTCTCCTTTCTCAGTAAATAGAACATACTATCCAGTTTTACACTGAGATGTTCCATTGCCCAGGGACGGGCAGCAGACAGATGCTTTTCTCTATCTCAACTACCAAGAGGCCTTCTTTCCTCCTATATTAATCCTCCTCAGCACAGACCATTCATGGGTGTCAGCCTGGGGGACGATCAGGTCTTTCCCTTCCCACGAGGCCGTATTTCAGACTACCACATGGGGAGAAACCTTGGACAATACCTAGCTTTCCTAGGCAGAGGTCCCTGTGACCCGACCTTCCGCAGTGTATGTGTCCCTGGGTACTTGAGATTAAGAGAATGGTGATGACTTTTAACAAGCAAGCTGCCTTCAGGCACTTGTTTAACAAAGCACACCCTGCACAGCCCCAAATCCATTAAACCTTGAGTCACCACAGCACATGTCTCTTGCAGGGACAAGGTTGGGGGTAGGGTTACAGATTAACAGCATCTCAAATGCAGAACAAAATGGAGTCTCATGTATACTTCTTTCTATATAGATACAGTAACAGTCTGATCTCTCTTTCTTTTCCCCACACAAGCATAGACAGATAGTTAAAAGCATGAATTCTGGAGCCACATTGATTGGATTGGAGTCCAGGTTTTAATGCTTGTAAACTGTGAAAGCCTTCAGAACCTCCACATAGGACCCCAAGGCTTAACTGCAGCTTGACTCCAGGGAGCACGATTTATATAACCCAAAAGGTAAATGGTCAACACTAGAGTCTTCATTACTGATGATCTTGGCAGGTTATTTAGTCTCCACAGGTCTTGATATTCTCATTTTTTAAATAAGAGTAATTATTTTTACTTCCAATGGCTATGAAGATTAAGAGCTAATATATATCAAGTGCTTAGAACACTGCCTTCTTTGGAGTATGCACTCAATGCTATTAAATGTTTTTCTGTTTTTGAATTATTTTTATTAAATGAGATGTGAAGCAGTCACAACTGTTGCCTAGCATTCCATTCAATGGATAAACCACTTTTTAAATTCTCCGAGTAATCATTAGGTTTTGTTTATTTCTTACCTTTCTAGTTATTGCCAAAGTAAGGGAGAAAACATTATAACATGTCTCCATGATCACATGCTCAGTCTCCAGGACAGAGCCCTAGAAGTAGAATTTGTAAGTCTAAAGATAGACACTTTAAAAATCTTACCAGAAGGAGACTAATTGCTGTCTGGGGTGTTTGTATCAACTTATACTGACCAATGTACTACTGGTGTATATTTTCCCATTCCTCAAATCTTCATTAACACTTTATTTGATTTTTGCCAAGCCGATAGATGTAAAATATTTTACTGTTCCTTTAGTAGTTTTCTACAGCAGCCATAACAAATTACCACACATTTAGTGGCTTAAAATAACAATCATTTCTACATTCCAGCATGGGCGACAGAGCAAGACTCTGTCTCGGAAAAAAAGAAAGAAAGAAAAAATAACAAGCATTTATTTTCTATAGCTCTGTAGGGCAGAAGTCTGGGTATAGTGTGTTGCTCAGCTGGGTCCTGCATTCAGAATCATAGAAGGGCAAAATGGAGGCATTTACAGGTTTGTTTCTTTCTGGAAGCTCATTCAGGTTATTGGTTGAATTCAGATTCTTTCTGCTGGCAGCCAGTGACAGTCTTTGCTACTAGAAGTTGTCTGTAATTCTTCTCATTCTTGCCATGTGGCTCACCTCTAGCAATGGAGGTTCAAGGCCCTCTCACACTTTGAACTTCTCAAGCTTTACTTATCTTCTTTCTATCATTCTAGCTGGAGAAAGTTCTCTGGTTTTAAGGTCTTGTTTATTAAGGTTGGACATACCTGTATAATCCAGGCTATAATCTCCCTATCTTGAGGTACAAAATCTCAATCACATCTGCAAAATCATTTTTTCTATGTAGGGTAACATACTCACAATTTCCAGGGATTGGGACCTGGGCATCTTCAGGGGTCTGTTCTACTGAGCATGGTTCTTTCAATTTTAATTTGCTGCTTATTACTGAGGGTGAGCATATTTTCTACGTCAATTGGCCATATTGATCTTTTATGCTTTAAATTTTATTTTCATATACCTTTTTCCCAGTTTCTTTTTGGAAGATTTATCTTTTAAAATTGTTTTTTTTTTTTTGGTTATTATATATTGTGGCTAATAATTATTTTTCAGAAATGTACACTGAAAATATTTTAAAACCATAGCTTAATTTTTAAATGAGTTCATGTATTTTTTGTTTTTTTCCCCATAAGTTATTGGGGTACAGGTGGTATTTGGTTACCTGAGTAGGTTCTTTAGTGGTGATTTGTGAGATTTTGGTGCACCTACCACCTGAGCAGTATACACTGCACCCTATTTGCAGTCTTTTATCCCTTGCCCTGCTCACATCCTTCCCCCTAAGTCCCCAAAGTCCATTGTATCATTCTTATGCCTTTGCATCCTCATAGCTTAGCTCCCACATATCAGTGAGAACATTCAGTGTTTGGTTTTCCATTCCTGAGTTACTTCACTGAGAATAATAATCTCCAATCTCATCTATGTTGCTGCAAATGCTGTTATTTCATTCCTTTTTATGTTTGAGTAGTATTGCATTGTGTGTATATATATATATATATATATACACACACACACACACACACACACACACCACAGTTTCTTGATCCACTCATTGATTTATGGGCATTTGGGTTGGTTCCACAATTTTGCAATTGTGAATTGTGCTGCTATGAACATGTGTGTGCAAGTATCTTTTTCATGTAATAACTTCATCTCCTCTGGGTAGACACCCAGTAGTGGAATTGCCAGATCAAATGGTAGTTCTACTTGTAGCACTTTAAGGAATGTCCACACTGTTTTCCACAGTGGTTGTACTAGTTTATGTTCCCACCAGCACTGTAGAAGTGTTTCCGGTTCACTGCATCCATGCTAACATCTATCTTTTTATTTTATTTTTTGGATTGTGACCATTCTTGCAGGAATAAGATGGATCACATTGTGGTTTTGATTTGCATTTCCCTGATCATTAGTGATATTGAGCATTTTTAATATGTTTGTTGATAATTTGTATATCTTCTTTGAGAATTGTCTGTTCATGTCCTTAGTCCACTTTTTGATGGGATTGGTTTTTTTCTACATGCCTTGATGACGTTCATCATGTATAGTATCTTCCAGGTCTTCTCTGAATTTCTTGTATCTGGATGTCTACCTCTCTAGCAAGATGAGGGAAATTTTCCTGTCTTTTTTGCAGCTGTTCAATGTCTACAGTAAACACTGAGTCTTTGAAAAAATTTCCAAGGCAGCTCTCAAAACGGGTCCTCAATAACCTACTCCTAAAGACCCCAAATCTGGAAATAGCTTGTATGTTTCTGATTTGTTGGTTTGGCTTGGCAATATCAACCTCATGCATATTTTAAGTATCTTCCAAGCTGTTGAGTCAAGCTGTTTTATTTTGCTAATTATTTGGTGGACAATAATGCACACCAAAGCTGAAACCAGAGCTTTTCCTGAGCACAAACATTAGGGTGATGACATTTTTCAATGATTTCTTGAGCTGCAAAAGCTCAAGGATATTATTTAAACAATTTATGTCCAATTTTTTGTGAGCTGCACACATCCATTGTCTTATTGAATAGTCACACTAATTAAAAAAAAGCATATACTACTATAGCTCAGTCTTCAACTTTATGAGGATGCTTTTCTTAACATTTTTAGTTTAATTTTTTAATGGCTTATAATTAACAGCCCAAATGTGAAAAGTTAAAACGTGGATGTGAAACAAACCATTTTTTATTTGCTGTACTTTAGGTAACCTCAGCCCTCAAGAGAAAACATTTATTATATCCATCCTCCTCACATATTGTTTATCCTTTATGCAAATTATCTGATCATAAAGCATTCCATGGAGTCATTAGATATGCATGTTTTATGACACTATTAATGCATCTTTGCACATCTAAAATGATACATTGGCAAAAAAACGGATTAACCACTATGTATTTTACAAACTGAAACTAATTGTTTAACTGAATGGATTAGTTAGAATCTGTTAGAATTCTGGGAACACATGTTGAATTTTTTTCATGCCTTTCTAATTTTATTATAATAAATTTTATGCAAATGAATGGCTTTCAAACAGAGAGTGTCTTAATTTATAGCCAATTATGAGTATGCCCAGTTTCCCAAGATATATTTCAGAACTAACAAAAAAGACTAACTGGATAAATTATTGCACTCTTTATGATGCACATTTTTGTCAGTCACATTAATATAAAACTAGTTTGGAGACTTGCAAATCATCTAAAATTTTACCTAAAAAGTTTTCTATGACTATAGTCATTATGAGAGTTTGACCTTTGCTACCCCTACCTCTTGTGACTGTAGCTCAGGGAGGAAATAATGAATTTCAGTTCATCTCTTACATTGCTATTATGCGGCTTTTAATGGTGATCACAGATACATCTGTCTTGAATTTTGCAGCAGTGAAATCCATTATGGTTGTCCCCATAAGAATACAATTTTAGCTTTTGCTAAGTTTTCTCAGTAATAGTCCTGCTAAGTTTGAATAGATTCAACTTGAGCATTCTTACATATGAAGAAGTCTTAGTATTTATTAATGTAATCTATTGCCTACTTTCAAGGAAACAGATATATGTTAAGTTTTTTATGCTACTAGTTATCACATACCCCATGTTTGCCAAACTTCCCGGCATATTCAACTTTATGTACTGTCGTTGCTTGTTTTATTTATTGTAGAGATCAAACTGCAGTAACAAATGGCCATGATGCGTAGCATTGCAAATGTTTCTCTTATGTACTAATTCAAAGCCAACTAGGTGGTACAGGGTGAAACAGTTAACTCAGTTCTATGTGATCATTCAGAAACCCGGCAGCTTCTCTCTTCTTGCTCTTCCATTCCCTAGGATCTTGTCTCTTTTTTACAATCTAGCTTATACAAGAAGAAAGAATAAAATGGGAGGCATGCAATTTCTCAAAAGGGAAGATTGGGCTTGGGGATATCGATTGTCAGCCCACTGTCTTCTCTTTTGAGGGATATCAGGTTCATTTTATTACATCAAGTTACAACACCGATTCTTGAATAAAAATTATATTTGAATGTATTGTCTTCAAGATTGTTTTACGTTAAATGTATACTAAGTAATTGAAATATAAAATTGTACGGTGGTTAAACATCCATTTTATGAGTGTATTTAATAAGAAATTTATGGTAAACATAATACAAATTTTTCTGTCAGGAACTTAATGGGGTTAACATTTCCATTTAACTTGACCGATTTAAAGTATTTGTATCCTTTAGCAGGGTTACAGGAACTATTGAATGTTCTTGAACTTAAAACTATGGTATTTAGATTTCTGCCACCATATCCTTGCAGCATTCCTCATAAATATGAGTCAAACATAATTACTGTTACCTCACAAATGCATTTGTTAATTTGTAGCATTTAGGCTCTTATTATTAAAAAGTGGCATTAAAATAAACATTGAACCAAATATTAAGTCATTATTCACATTAATGGCTAGGTTCAAAAGATTTTTTTAAAATTATAAAATATAATTCTCTATGAAATAAAAAGTGCTCAGAAAACCTTTTTTTAATTGAGTAATTTCTCAGCATGGCAACTAATACGTATATATTTACATATAATGGTATATAATGATCTATATAATGTGCCATGATTAAAACACATTGAATGGGTAAATATGAAAGCAGTAATGGTATTTTGCTCAAGATAATTCTGCCTAGTGTCTAAGGCCTTGCAACTTGAATATTTGTCCATCTTTAATATTTTTTGACTGCACATAAATTTTAAACCATGACTTACCCTCAATCCTGTGCATTGGGATCACACATAGCTTTTAATATTTAAGAATATTTTCATGCTACAGCTCTTTTAATAAGGTTACTTGTTTTTAGACAAACATCCAGACTTTAGAAAATAATTTGTAATTTATAATTATATTCAAATATATTTGTATTTTATTTGTTAAAAGCTTTATTATTTTCTCAATAATTAAGCAAGCTATAATAGAAATTGATCTCTATTAGGAATTAGAAAATTTGACATCCAATTCCAGCTCAGTAAACTCTTTTCATGACTTTGAAGAAAATATTAAAACTCTTTGAGTTGTAATTTCCTTATCTTGGTATGAAGGGGTTGGATTAGATCATTACTAACAAGCTCTTATTTCCATTAATATAATTATATATGATTATTACTTTTAAAGATCCTCTTACAAAGCATCTTGTTAAATTTAGAAGATACAAAGATGATTTAGATACAGTCTTGCTCCCTAAGGAGCTCATCGTCTTCATGTAGTGAGCACTAACATCCAAGTAGAATTATTAATATATGAAATAAGTGCCACAGGAAAAATGTATGCTTTCAGTTTTTTGACAAGTCTTTAAAGAATAACAGTACTATTAACTTCCTATAAAAATGATATGTTAGGCTGGGCACGGTGGCTCACGCCTGTAATCCCAGCACTTTGGGGGGCCGAGTTGGGCGGATCATCTGAGACTGGTAGTTGAGACCACCCTGACCAACATGGAGAAACCCCATCTCTACTAAAAATGCAAAATAAACTGTGCGTAGTGGCGCAGGCCTATAATCCCAGCTACTCAGGAGGCTGAGGCAGGAGAATTGCTTGAACCTGGGAATCGGAGGTTGCAGTGATCCAAGATCGTGACATTTCTCTCCAGTCTGGGTAACAAGAGCAAAACTCTGTCTCAAAAAAAAAAAAAAAAAAAAGTCATTGTAATTTGCATCAAATTACAGATTACAAAATACAGATATAACTGTACAAATTACAGTTATATTATTCTAACTCCAACCAATGTCACGACCTCTCTATGTCTCCAAATATTGCCCATTCCTCTCTTTTCTCATGCATCCAGTTGCCTCTTTTTCAGGTCCCTGCTTCCCAAGAAATTGTTCTTGCATCCTAACACTTCCAAATGCACACAAGACAAAATGTTTTTTTCCTAGAAAAATAAAGTCCAGGCTCCTTAAATTTGCACTTGTAAATTGCCATATGTTTCCCTATACCTTTCCAACATTGTCTCATTATTTTTCTATACAAATTTTTACCATAAATTGATGAATCTATTATTCAGCTACACAAATGTAAATTGCTCCCTTAAAATTTGGTTGCCTAACAATTTTCATTTAAAAAAAAAACTTTTAAGTTCGGGGGTACATGTGGAGGTTTGTTATATAGGCAAGCTTGTTTCACAGCTGTTTGTCATGCAGATTATTTCGTCACGCAGGTATGAACCCTGGTACCCATTAGGTTATTTTTCCTGAACCTCTCCCTCCTCCCACCCTTCACCCTCCACCCTCTGATAGGCCCAAGTGTGTGTTGTTCCCTTCTATGTGTCCATGTGTTCTCACCATTTAGCTCCCACTTATAGGTGAGAACCTACGGTTTTTGATATCTTTTATCTTTTGAGATGACGGTGGCATAAAATAACACAGGGAAGTACTCACCACCAACTCATCAAACATTATGAGCAACATCTCGCTTCTTGTTTTTTTTTTTTTTTTTTTTTTTGACAAAATTTGCTTTGTTGCCCAGGCTGGAGTGCAGTGGCAGGATCTCAGCTCACTGCAACCTCCGCCCCACTGGGTTCAAGCAATTCTTGTGCCTCAGCCTCTCAAGTAGCTGGGACCACAGGCACGTGCCATCATGCTGGGCTCATTTTTGTATTTTGGGAGAGATGGGGTTTTGCCATGTTGGCCAGGCTGGTCTCCAACTCCTGACCTCAAATGATCTGCCTGCGTTGGCCTCTGGGATTACAGGCATGAACCACTGTGCCCGGCTGCCTGTCTTATTCTTGAAACATAATCTAGACACATACATAGACGGGTTAAAAATTGAAGCATACAGTTAATACCAGATGTTGAGAAACAAAAGTGTACAGCACAAAGGTGTTTTCTTGCCATGTCAGTCAGCCAAATAAGGTCATTGTGTTTGCTGCCTCTTGATCCTCATGGAGACATTAATTCAGATCCAAACTGGCTCTTCCCTGGGATGAATACATTTCAACACATAAATATACTTAGTATTCCAAGATCAGAGAAAAACATCTTCCATTGAATCCACTGATTCACTGCAAGGACAAGTGACTAGAACTCTGGCTGTAAGACTGATCCCCCTTAACTAGAGGTCATGGAAGGGAATGGCTTGATTACACCTGTCTTACTTCAAATAAGTAAATGCAAACTTGCCAACATAGAACCTACCAAATATTACAAAGCATGAGAGCTAGGAAGCATAAATACAAAACACTTTTGAAAAAGACTGCTTTTGAAAACAGACTTTAGAAATCACTGAATTTTGAGATGTAAAACATTAGGAATGTTGTCTTAATAAAAAAAATAGCCAAAAAATACAACTTTAGATGAGAATGCAGATTTTTAGGCTGAGAGAAAAACACAAAATATGAAATAGGGTCACATCACAAGCAAACAATAATAAAGTAGAGTTTTATGTTGTATTTGAATAATTAAAAAATAGAAATAATGAAGAAGATGGTATATAAGGAGCACAGAACATAGAAAATCAGAAGATAACTTTTGGGGAAGTTTGAGAACACATATAAGGGAAGAAATCATTGCAATTACAGATCTAATTATTACTTTCTCACAATGAGATCGCATTTTACATAGTCAGTACGAAAGTGCCCAAAACATGATACTAATCAAAATAAGTAAAACTGAGCTAAACATATTCTGGGGATTTTTGTGTATCATATTTCAAAAACATATTTAAAATTACTTGTGAAGAACATTTTTCTTATGAAAACAAGTCAAAATGCTCGGATATATACTTTTTTTTTTTGTCACAACACCAACATGTAAGAACTATGGCACAGTGGTCAAAAAAAAATTGAGACAAAAATCTGTGGTACAAAAACTTATAGGAAGCTCTGTAGATCATGTGTAGAAGCAAACAAAACTTTTTTCTCTGCTTTAAAGAAGTCCATATAACATACCATTCACATACCCTACCCCTCAAAAAAAGTATTGAAGTCTACCGGCTGGGCAAATGAAAGTAGAAAGTTGAGAATGAAGAAGTAGCCTTATAAGGGAGTCAAAACAAATATTGAAGCTAGTTAAACATCTTGCTTGATCTAAATAGTAATAACTGTGAATTGATGGTACCCAACTGACTGAAAATATTTTACACAATTCTCAAATTATTTTGTAAGAATAGTAATAGTAAAGATAAGAATAGGTGACCAGAATCTCTCAAGTCACATAATTGTTTTAAATGATGGAAAATTTAAATATAAAACCTTGATAATTCTATCCCCTTATCAGGGGGTACACAACCAATACATTTTTTTGTCCTTGACATTGATAAATTCTAGCACCTAATAAACTTGTATATTTTATTACATCAGCATCAGAATATATCGTTTATTAAACTCTTCAATAACTCTTTAGAGGAGCTACCTGCTTTCTCCCTATCAGGAGCCAGGGAAAAAGCAGGTGGCTCCTCTAAGGAGTCATTGAAGAGTTTAATGAAAGGATATTCATAATGATTTGGGCAGAATTAATTGAACCATCAAAACATGGTGTGGCACCAAGGATGAGTAGCAGCAGGAAACTGTTATCACCCCTAAGCCTGAAGGGGTTAGGAACAGAATTGGTTGGCCAAAATCCTTGAGTCCTGTAGAAGAGGGTACCTGACAGCAGATACGAAGGAACTTCACCAAGAAGTTCCCCAGTTTCTCTCCTGCCTCCCATTGGCCAAACTAAAGTGGAACCGGGAGCAAGATGGTCCAGGGGATGGAATCTCAAAGTGCAGCCACTTGAGGCAGAGTTCAGGGTAAAGTAGGGTAGACAGGAGATCCATGGGGACATTGACACAAATAGAATACAACACAATGAGGACTTTAAAAGTCAGTTGAAAGTCTAATAATCCTCACTTTCAGTATAAAGATATTCAAAATATTTAAAAGATGCAAAAGGGAGTGGACATTTTTTTCTAAATACATTTTATAGTGTGTATTTGAGGTTTATAACATGGGATACAAATAGATAGTAAAATGGCTACTACAGTGAACAAATGAACATATCCATAATTTCACCAAGTTTGGTGTGTATGACAAGAGCAGCTAAAATCTACATATTTCCTACTTTGTATTCTTTGAACTATATTTCCACATTTCCTGTCTCCCACCACTGTTTTATTCTCTGTGTATATTTGTCCTTTTAAAAAAAGATTCCATATGTAAGTGAAATCATGCAATAGTTTTCTGTGTTTGACACATTTCACTTAGCACAATGTTCTTCACATCTACCCATATTGTGGCAAGTGGCAGAATGTCCTTTTCTATGGCTGAATGAGAGGCTATTTCTGTTTAGGGGAACGAGTTTGGTTTGCTCTCAGTATTAAGATAAAATGATGCAAAATTGGTTTTTTGAGATACATTGTTTTTGCTGGTCATCCTAACATGTGCCGTTTAGTCAATACACATCACAAGTGACTCATGAAAGAGACGGGAACAAAGATCTGTACTATAAAATGTTCTACAACTGATATTGAGTTCATAAAAAAACTTAGGATTTAATTATTCTATTAACATTTTGTGCCTAGACAAGGGATTTTGGACTCCCATTTGGAAACCAACTGGTGAAATCATAATGCAAACAGGTTTGGGATGTTGACGTGGTTTGGGTCTATGTCCCTGCCCAAATTTCACGTCAAATTGTAATCCCCAATGTTGGAGGTAGGGCCTGGTTGCAAGTGATCGGATCATGAGGGTGATTTTCCCTTTGGTGCTGTTCTTATGGTAGTAAATGAGTTATCACGAGATCTGTTTGACTAAAAGTGTATAACCCCTTCACCCCCTCCTTTTGTCCTGCTCCAGCCATGTAAGACCTGCCGGCTTCTCCTTCATTTTCCACCATGATTGAAAGTTTCCTGAGGACTCCCCAGTCTTGTTTCTTGTACAGCCTGTGAAACCATGAGCCAACTAAACCTCTTTTCTTTATAAATTCTTTATAAATTTTTAAATACCCAGTCTCAGGTATTTATAGCAGTGCAAGAACAGACAAATATAGATAACTAGGCTTTGATTTACACTACCGTCTGCTCTGGGGCAACTTTGAGCTAGTGATTAGGAGAGGCCATTTATACTTTTAGGTAAGAACATATTAGGGATGTTGCATGGGTATATTACTAAACTGGAATAAAAGAAGGTGATAGTAAAGGATATAAACTCTATCACATTAAAAACAAAGAGACAGCAGAATTTCCAGGTCATCTTGTCATGCTTAAAAACAAAGCAATATAACAGCTGGATAAATATGTATAATAACCATGACTCCAGATTTTTATGTTTGTAAGAATTAATAGAAATGGTAGAGAAAAAAGCAAGATTCCTCTACCTTCCCAAAAAGAGAAAGGACATAAATGCAATTTGCAGGAGAAACACTACTAAATAATAGACTTAGAAAATTATTCAAATGTGGTAGTAATAGAAAATGAAAACCAAAACGGATGAGATTTTTCTCTAATATTTGAAGTCATTAAAAATAGATTTTTCCCCCTCAATATTTCTAAAGGTGGCAAGAGCTGCAAATACCTCAGTGCTAATGGAGTTATAAGTTTATCATTGCTCGAAAGCAATTTCTCAACAAATGCTTATGAAATTTAACTTCATTTGGTAAGTAATTTTAGATGGTAATTACTGTTTTAGCATACAGCCCTAAGAACAGTAATTACACCAAAGATTTGTGTGCTGAAATGTTCATCTCTATAAGAGTTAAAAACTAAATACAATTCAGATTCCTAAAAACAGGGCAGATATAAATGATCTTTATATGAGGAAATATGCCGCATCCTTTAAATTGTTGGTTTTGTAAATTTCAGTATAATAGGAAATCATTTGTGATAGTGTTTATATAAATGTAAGACATAAACTTGTATAAACAATATATAATTATATATCCAGAGACACATATACAAATGTACACGTACACATATATATCTTCATATATGTATTTCATACATCTTTTTATAATAAAGACTGCAAAGTATTTAAAAATATTAATTCTATATTACATATTTGTTTGGATGGAATAAAATATTGCAAGTACTCTTCTATCATTCTGCAAAATTCAGCCAATATGGCTAGCTAGAATTTTTTTTCAATATTTCTTGAAAACTCATGACTTAAATTCTGTGGTATGTTGAGCAGAATAAGGTGATCTCATATGTTTATTAGAACAGATGCAGTGTGCTCATCCACTTGGTTGCTATAGAAGTTTCCAAATCTGCTATTGTCAAGAATTTGCATGTGTCAGTTTTGTGACACTAAAAAAATAACCGTTAGATATTGTGAATTTAAATTTTTAGGAAGTGTACTGGTATTAATTAAAGACTATATTTTTTCTTAGACTAAAAACATACATTTCTGAAGACGCAGGCTGCATGACTGAAAACACAACTCAGAAATGTGACATTTGGTTTTAAAAAAAGGAGAGAGAAAAAAAAATCTGTGGAATTCAATCAAGTTTGCATATGCTGCTGTCTAGAAAGTGTGGATGCTCAATTGCCAAATATAGATTACGAGATATAAATGGGATTTTTTCCCTTCTGAAAACAATATACTTCTATACATGGTACTTAAGGGAAAAAGATATACAGATCTTCTGCAATTGTTAAGAGTGAAGGGATTGAATTTTTTTTTTCGGGGAAATATATTTTGATTTACTAAGTTGACTGACTTTCTAAAATATCCAGGAGTTAGGTTAATCTAGTATATTATCAAGTGTATTCCATTGGTTGCTATTAGATGCTCTGTTTAAAAAACAGAGTGGGCATTGTTATTTGTAAGTTTGGGAAATACAGGTGAAACAAATTTTTTTTTTATTGTTTAACTGTGAGACTTCTCCGTGTTTTAAATAAGTAATTGCTAATGTTTTTGAGTGCTTGCTGTGAGTTAGGACACTATGTTAAGTTTTGCACATGCTCTTTACAACAGTCTTATGAGGTTGGTGTTATTATTATCTCATTTTGTGGTAAAGATACTTAGAAAGGTTAAAACTATTTGCCTGCATTTACATAGACATTAACTTCTGAAGGAGGTAGGTGGTCCAAAGCAGACCAAAATCGAAGTCTGAACTCTGAACCACTTGGAAAATATGTCACCTCTTATCAGCTGATACTCACTGATAGTCTCCAATAATACAAGATAGTAAACTGGGTTTCCCAAATTTCCTGGATTATATACCTCAGGGGTCCCCAACCCCCAAGTCATGGACTGGTATTGGTCTGTGGCCTGTTAGGAACCAGGCTACACTGTAAGAGGTGGGGGGCAGGTGAGTGAGCAAAGCTTCATCTGTATTCACGGCTGCTCCGTGTCACTTGCATGACCACCTGAGCTCCGCCTTCTGTTAGATCAGAGTTGGCATTAGAGTCTCATAGGAGCACAAACCCTATTGTGAACTGTGCATGTGAGGGATCTAGGTTGTGGGTTCCTTATGAGAATCTAATGCCTGATGATCTGTCACTGTCTCCCATCACCCCCAGACAGGATCATTTAGTTGCAGGAAAACAAGCTCAGGGCTCCCACTGATTCTACATGACTGAGAGTTGTTATAATTATTTTATTATAAATTACAATGTAATAGAAATAGAAATAAAGTGTACACCAAATGCAATGCGCTTGAATCATCCTGAAACCATCCTCCCACTACTAGCCCTTGTAAAAACTGTCTCCCACATAACTAGTCCTTGTTCCCAAAAAGTTTCAAGACTGTTGATCTTCCTTATGTTTTTTTCCAAAGAATCTGAGTCTTTGTGTTTCACAACCCATTCATTTTGTTAGTAGTCCAAGTTTTATTATCTTACCTGCAACATCTAGCTACAAGATTAAACATACTTTCTTTGTTTTTTATAGTTTCTCTTCCAAAATCAGAGGGGGAAGGGGCATGAACGAAGGAAAATCTGAAGATAGGCCATGGGATCATTAGATGTAGAAGGAAATATATATTGTATTGATAGCAAATTAATGATGAGTTTGGTTGGCTTTTTAAATCAAGGTGAGCTCTTCCTTATTACTGGTATTAAAGTATCATTTAAAATATTCTAATAGTTCATTACTGAGCTAAGCATTTGGGCCCTGAAGCAATTCACAGAAGAAAATAATTTTTAAAAGTTAAACAGAAATAAAGCCTGAAGAGAACTCTGCTGCTTTTTTTTTTTTTTTCCGGAAAATAATAAAATAACAAGAGGTCCACAGAGTGATTTCAGTAAACCCCAGCATGGGATACAAAGAAAATGAAGAAAATCTTTCTTGACCCTTTTAAAAGTTCCTACTGCTTCCTTGATCAAGGAGTTAGTATAACTCATTGGGAAAAGTGGCCAGGTATAATTTAATACCAATTTTTGATAAATGAAATTTGTTTTTCACCTGGACCTGAGAACAGCAAAGTAGATCCAGTTCAACATACACGACCACATAAAAAACATACTAAATTATTTATGTTGTTTTTAGTAGTGGTGTAGCAGAGAATATCTACTTTTAATGCAGACTTCTCCTAGATTGAATTATGTATGGTGAATAGCTTAACAAATGTCTATTCAATCTTCAGGAACTTTTTCCTTTGGCCTAAATTTTATAAGGAGCTAGATTAGGTCTACACTGCAGGCCTAACTCTTGCTTTATAATAAGCATTTGACTTTCATCTAACAGTATTTGTTTGTGTAAGGAGCTGTCATACTAAAACATCCACATTCATGATATATCGGACTTTAATTACAGGGATCATTTTTGGTAGGGTTTTAGGGGCCACCGAAGTGGTCACATGTCAGTATTTTCTCATGTTCTGGCACATATCTGGGATACCTTGGAGACAGGCCAGCCCTAGATAACTAGGTAACTATTAGACAAGTCTTAAAAAGGGAAAGGGAACATTCTTGGGGAAGTAATTCACATGAACATGAGAAAAACTCTTCAAGTTCAGTGAGAATTCCATAGAGAAAAAGGGAACAAAACAAGGGAGATAAAAATTCAGTTTTGGGTCATATTAGGCAAACTTTACAGATGCAAAGACGGTAGCGTGAGATTTTATTTTCTTTAGTATCATGATGTATGTATGATGATATTATTCATCAAGCTGAGCCTAACCACCTGGAATTTAGAACAGTGTTATTGTATGTGTCCGTGCCAGCCAGTGATTTTGGTTACCTTGGAATCGTTTTGGTTACCCTTTAAAAATGCAAACTGTCTTCCCCCATCCCAAGAAATTTTGATTCAACAGGTTTGGGGACAGTTCAAGAAGCTGAATAATAATAATTTTTAAAAATCTCTAGAAAGTCCTGGTACACAGGACCCATTGTGGAACCACCAAGTCAGATCACATAGAACGTAAATAAATAAGACACAGTGAAAGATGACAGGCTGAATCACTGAATTAGTAGGTTGATGGATAAGCTTAAGTATTGAAGTAAAAGTGGGTCAAAGGGGCAGGGTAATATTTCCCCCTGATACTAATCAGTACCTCATTTCACTTTGGTAGAATTTTAGCTAATTTTTACAACAAAAATAAGGATTATATTTCTCAGTCTTCCCGGCATTTAGGTGTGGCCATGTGACTGAATTATGGCTAGCAGAATGTCAGAGAAAATGTCATATCACTTTCTAGCAAACATTTTGTCCCACTCCATCATTCTTCCCTCTCCTCTGGGTGGTTGGACTATGAAGCTGCCAAATTTGAACACCAAGACAGAGGGATAACCTTGGGGATGGTGGCACGGTGACCTGAAAGGAGCCAGGATCCCCAGAGATTTTGTAGACGAGAGCTTTCACACCAGCACTGGCTTAGAAATCCTGGGTATTTAAAGGAATAAAATCCACACTTTGATCTTGACTTTCAAACCATTCCTGAGATCTAAGACTCCTAATTTAAAAATTATCTAACATTATGCATATGAGCCAATGTCAAGGTTACATTGAAGGAAAGGGTAGCCTGGGATGCCAAGAGCAGGTACAGAATGAGCCAGAAACAGTTCCTTGTGTTGGTTCTATGTATTTTTGAACATTAAAAAGCAATGCTAGTAATACACACGGAGTTCAGGAAATGTGTTGTTTAAAGACAGGACTGAAAGAGTAACATTTCTAAAGGTTTTGCAAAAATAGCAATAACATTCCACCTTGCATTACTATGGCCTAAGACAACCTTGATTGAACCTAATCAATAAGACTAATGAATGTGTGTGTGTATTTAAATTAAAAAAATTAAAGAGTAGCCATATAATGAAAAGTAGAACCTTTATTTTTTACTTGTTTTTAGAGAGGCATATAGCAATAAATGTTATATGTATAACAAGGATTGTGCATTTAGAAGACATGAATAGCTTTACTCAAAATACACGAGAAATGAATGTTAATTTTGCTTGGATATTTTTGATATTATTCTAAAACCTTTATAAAAGAGTCAGTGTAGAAATGAATGCTGACTGAAGGTCAGTGTGTTTTATTAAAATTAAATCCCAGTAAGAATCTAGGATGACGTTTTGCTACTTCGAATTTCAGAGAAAGCATTTCAGGTTTTGGAAATAGATTCTGGCAGTTTATTCCAGTAGCTTAGAATTTAGTTTTCTTTAATCAGCTCGTGTTGGCAATCTGGATAATATTGCTTATCTTTAGTAGTGTTTTTGGTGCATTGACACTTTCTCATGGGCACACTTTTAGAATTAAGGAAAAGACCTTTTCTTTTCACAATACATGTTCATTTTAACAAAAAAATGCAGAGGATCACATAGAAGAACATGAAATATACCATAACATATTTTCCTGAGACACCCTCTTTAAAAATCGCTCTCTATTATTTGTTTAACTTCCGTCTATTTTGTTGCTTTTGTTTTTTAAATGCCTATGTTAAATTGAAGGACTGATAAGCCTTATTATAAAAAGGTCAAAATATATTAAATTTTATGTTGTAAAATATGAGATTTTTCTCTATGCCCCACCTCTAATAATACTTCTTTCTCTTCAGGTAAATAGAGTTCACAATGTAGAGTGCATTTTGGCACACTCAGCTAGACAGAGCATGAGCACACACAGGCCCACAGTGATACTTGCATAATATGCTCAGACATGTTTTTTAAAACGTAGAGATAAGTTTCTCTCTGTACATACATGCACACACACAAATAAGTATTTCTGTAGTACAATGTTTTTCACTTAATAACATACAAAATTTCAAATAAGCTACACCCAGGTAAAATTAGTTTGATTAATTAATTCCCAATTAATACTGGTCAGTTTCAGCAACAGAAATCTTCTGAATTCTAAGTGTAGGGTTCTTTTGGAGAATGTGTATATCTTTGAAGTGCAAATGTAAGAGAGATACAGAAAATCTCATGCTGTACTGGAAGGTCCTAAACAGTGTGTAGGGTAAGAAAAAGATATTACAAGGATCTTGATTGTAAAATAAGAGCTAAAATAATCTATTCATAGGTGATATGATCATCTATGTAGAAAATTCTGTGAAATGTATAAACATGCTACTAGAACTAAAAAGCGAGTTTAGCAAGATCATAGAACACAAGATTGACATATAAAAAATCTATATAATAGCAACAAATAATCAGAAATTGAAAATTAAAATACCATTTATAATAGCATCAATAATATTATATACATAGTGGCACATCTAACAAAAGATGTGTCAGACCTGTATACTCAAAACCATAAAACACTACCTACAGAAATAAAAGAAAATGCAAATAAATTGTTAGCTATATCATGTTCCTGGATCAAAAAACTCAATACTGTTAAGATAACAGTTCTCCCCAAAATAATCTATAAATTCAACACAATTCCAATCAAAATTCTCAATTTTTTGGTAGGAATTGATGAACTGATCCTAAAATTTATATGACAATGAGTAAATACTATTGGAAAAGAGGAGCAAATTTGGAAGGCTTTTACACGATCTAATTTTAAGATTTTTAAAAAATCTATGGTAATCAGCAGTGTAATATTAAAAGGCTAATCAATGTACAAGAATGGAGGATCCAGGGCCGGGCGCGGTGGCTCAAGCCTGTAATCCCAGCACTTTGGGAGGCCGAGGCGGGTGGATCACGAGGTCAGGAGATCGAGACCATCCTGGCTAACATGGTGAAACCTCGTCTCTACTAAAAATACAAAAAACTAGCCGGGCGTGGTGGCGGGCGCCTGTAGTCCCAGCTACTCGGAGGCTGAGGCAGGAGAATGGCGTGAACCTGGGAGGCGGAGCTTGCAGTGAGTCGAGATCGCGCCACTGCACTCCAGCCTGGGTGACACAGCGCGAGACTCCGTCTCAAAAAAAAAAAAAAAAAAAAAGAATGGAGGATCCAGAAGTGACTTATACACATATGATCAATGAATTTTTGACAAAGACAGAAGCAATTAAGTGGAGAAAGAATGGTCTTTTCAACAAATGGTGCTGGATCATACCCATACCTTGTCTTTTATGCCAAAATTAACTCAAAATGGATCAAAGACTTTAATGTAAATCTTCACACTACAAAAGTTACAGAAGAAAACATGGGAGCATATCCTAACGGCCTAGTTTTGTGAATAAAGATGTACTAGAAAACAGTTGTGACTCTGTTTACGTATTGCCTTTTGCAATGAAATGGTAGAGCTCAATAACAGAGATTGTGTGATCCACAGAGCCTTTAGTTTTACTAAAAACTAAAATATTTACTAACAGGACCTTTTGTGAAGTTTGCAGACCCCTGCTTAGATTATAAGGAATAGAAAACCCAATGAAAGCTGGCTTCTTCTCTCATATAAATAGACATCCAAGAGGAAAATGGCTTTGGGATTGTCTTAATGCTGCAATGCTGAGTTCTGTGGGCCAACTTTATCTTCAGACAAATAAGATGGCTTCAAGATTTCAAGGCTTCACAGCGCAGATGGTAATATCCAGAGGGAGGATAAAGAAGCTGTTCCTTCCTGTGGTTTTGTCTTTGGTTTGTGGAACCCTTCCTCAGCTAACCTCATGCTCCCTGATCCAGTGACAGTCTTCTTCCCAAATTACTCTCCTTTTAATGAACTCTTTGGCATAAGGCTTACACCTGTGTTCCTGAATCAGCCACAAACAGGGAATGGAATTACCCTCGGATTACTCAGGGCCATCTTGTGGGTGGGGATTGTTAGGAAGCAAGATTAAGTGATTTAGTGATACCCTATGTGTTTTCTCCTGTGAGCCCAGACAGCACTGTTTGTTTAGGATTTACATAATTAAATTTCTTGATCTTTTCCCTTCTCTTTTCTCTCCCCTCCCATCCTCTCCTTTTTCATTGTCTTTTCATTTTTTTGAGATTCTATCTCTAAAAATGCTTGTAATGTTTCATCTTTATAAATATTCTTAGCTATTAATTGGAGATAAACACCTTCATAATAAAAATAAAACATTTCTACCTAGAGTATTACAAAAATCGTTATTAGAATGTACTTTCAAATTTCAAATGCCTTTTATTATATATTTAAATACTATTTAAAATTTTTAAATCTAGAGGTGTAATGAGTTATGTAGATAGATGTTCTAATATCACTCATTTTTTTCATTTCTGGAATATGCCCTTTGTGATTTTGGACTATATCTTTCAACATATTCAGGTTATATTTTATCTAGCAGTTTTTCATCTCTATTTTTAAGGTTTAAATCTATATTTGGGAGTTTCATTGGGTTTTGACATTCATCATATAAACTCTGATACCAGGCCGGGCGCGGTGGCTCAAGCCTGTAATCCCAGCACTTTGGGACGCCGAGACGGGCGGATCACGAGGTCAGGAGATCGAGACCATCCCAACATGGGCTAACATGGTGAAACCCCGTCTCCACTAAAAAATACAAAAAACTAGCCGGGCGAGGTGGCAGGCGCCTGTAGTCCCAGCTACTCGGGAGGCTGAGGCAGGAGAATGGCGGGAACCCGGGAGGCGGAGCTTGCAGTGAGCTGAGATCCGGCCACTGCACTCCAGCCTGGGCGACAGAGCGAGACTCTGTCTCAAAAAACAAAACAAAACAAAACAAAAAAACTCTGATATCAAAGCTTCATAAAATGGTTTTGAAACATTTTTTTCTTATTCTATATTGAAATGCTATCAACAGAAGTGGAATACTCTGTTCCAAAATGGTTTGATATGACTGACTCTTAAAACCATCACTCCAGGAACATTTTAAAATTACCTTGATTTATTGGCAAGATAACATTTGTTTTTCTGCTCAATCAACTTTTTGTAATTTTTCTAGTAGAATATTCTAAAATTCTTATTTTGTAGAGCTTGATTTTTCTCATGTTAAGTATATGTTAGTATATGAACTTGATAACATATATGTAAATTATTGTATAAAAACTGTAAAACAACATAAAAGTTTTTTTTCTTTTAGAGACTAGACAAATTACATACATTTTACAAATACCCAACCCAAAACTGTACACATGCACGCAATGAGCAAAATTAAAATTAGGTCTTAAAAGTTTCATAGTCAACATGAGAACCAAATGTTTTCTTCTGATAAAGAAAAATAATACCAATGTCAATTGCACAATAGAGGGACTAGTATGGAGATCAGATTTCATCTCTATATGCCGTTTTATAAATACCTGTTTTGACTTGTATGATATTGTAGTCATATTAAGCTTCCTCCTCATTTTAGTCACCTTGATATAGAAATATATATAAACATTTAAATATCAAATCACCTCTTAGGCATGCGTGATCACATTCTAATACTATAGATAAGACCTACTGGCCATTGCTTTGCTTCCTAAAGAATTTTCTAGACTGGTAATTAGCTGCCTAATAGATGATTCCAGGAAAGAACAAAGCCAGTCTAATTATTCAAGAAGTTACTTTTGTACCAGAACTGTTGTAGGTGGACTGTAACTTTTTGTAGAAAGTTTAGGACTTCACTACCAGACTTTCCTATTCAAAGATATTTGAAATCAGTTTTTCCCTAAATATCTTTTGATTGCAAAGCTATTTACTATTTAGAATCCTGAAATGTTGATATTTAAAATAAAAAGATAATTTAAATTTAGCAATACCTTCAAGAATAACATACGACCACATTGATTTTTTCTTGCAGACAAGCAGGTGCATTTTGTTCTTAAAATTAAGATTGCAGAGTTTTTCCCTGGAAACCAATATCTCTGCTATAAATGTGTATGACCATATTATAGTCATAATAATTAAAATTCTGAGGTTTTTCTGGAATGGTGGTTTTTCCTCTGGATATTTAGTATTACTTGAAGTCTCATAATCCCCTTTTAAACTATTAAAGTTTAGTTTAAACTCATTTAGCTGATTGAGATATTAGACTATTAAGTATCATTAAGAAAATAAATTAACACTATCCAGAGACAAATGTTTATAGTTTCTGAGTAATACATAACTTTTAGTAAAAGGGAAAAAATTAATTTTAAAAGCACATTGAGACTTCCAAAATTACAGTGACCATTTCAAAATTCAGTGTTATGGATAAGAACACTTGCTTTATGTTGGCCCAGGCAGTTCAGAGTCTCACCTTCCTATGTCTTTAATGCCTGAAGTTCCTTCACACTTATTGTATAATGCTTATATTTATTTAACTATTTTCTTAGTTAGTTATTTTTTCCTGTCTTGGGGAAAACTTGGGAGTGACATATTGTGTTCATTTATGATTGCTTTCAAGTATGTGGCTTCAAAAATCTCTGTCCTCCTTTCAAAAAAGAAATGTATTTCACAGAATTCCTGGGAGTCTTCTCTTATCAAAATGAATGGTCAGATTTCAATATTTCAGCTAAATTGTGTGCAGGTACTTGTTCATTTGATTGGCTTCAAATGAAGTAATTATTGGATCTCATTATGGCCAATTACTTTTGTCCTTGGAGAGGTTTTAAAGGGGTCACAATTGAAGCAGACTCCAAGCTGCAGGTAAAGTCCTTCTTGTCTAGCCATACCATGCATATATCAAAAAGTAGTGGCTCTAGATATGCTTGGGCATATCACATACATGAGCACACACACAAGTAATTTCACTGCCTAAATCTCCTGTGGTGCTACTTAAACACTATTCAGTGGATCTTTATATAAGCAATCATTAACTAGTAAAGTGATACTTTGGTTTTTAAACATGTTCTTATCCTGTAATGTCTGCCTCATTTCTTATGGCAATAAAGTCATGACTGGCTAGGAAAATGAAATAATTTCTGATTTAGACAATTATGCACAGTTGACCTTTGAACAATGTGAGGGTTAGGGTTGCTGACTCCCTGCACAGTTGAAAATTTATAACTTTTGACTCCTCAAAAACGTAACTGCTAATATCGATTGTTGACTGTAAGCCTTATTGGTAACATCAATAGTTGATTAACACATATTTTGTATGTTATATTATTATGTGCTATATTCATATAATAAATATGCTAGAGAAAAGAAACTGTGATTAAGAGAAACATAAGGAAAAGATAATATATTTACTACTTATTAAGTGGAAGTAGATCATCATAAAGGTCTTCCTCCTGGTTGTCTTCACACTGAGTAGGCTGAGGAGGAGGAGGAAGAGGATGTATTGGTTTTACTGTCTCAGTAGTGACAGAGGTGGGAGAAAATCTGCATGTAAGTGGAACCGTGCAGTTCAAACCCATGGTTTTCAGTAGTCAACAGTATATGTTCTTCATATATGGTTGTGCAGGTTGTTCACTGCATAAGTGCACTAGGGCAAGGTGGCAAGTGGGAGCTGAAATGAATCCTGGACTCTGCTCTTCAAGCCGTTTGACCTTATTAAAGCTATGTCCTCCACAGGCAGGGCCACTTTTTTTCTAATTGCCCAGAGGTACAATTGGTTTACTGTAGCAATTGGGTTTGTGAAATTCATATAGTCACAGAAAAATGTGATACTAAAATGTCCTGGGGCTATGTCACTACCATATGTTAAAAATATGCTGAGATTTACCCCTGAAGAACAACCTTAAATTTTTACAATCATACATGTATTACTGTTTTTCATCTACACGTTTTAAAATTTTAAGTAAAATATTCCATCTCTGTGCTTTAAGCTCCATTGCTTAGTTTGATTTCCATAAAAATGTCATAAGTATAAATATTAATAACTAGTTATAAATCAAATAAATGAAAATGATGAACAGTGTGAAATACCCATGAGCCACTCATAAGAAATTATTAGGTTGTAAAATGAAACTGCCATCTTTGTAGTTCATAGTAGTCAAATATTATTGATTTCTTATGGTTCAATCTAATAAATGCTTTGTTAATGAAGCTCTTCCCTCAACATAGTTCCCTGATCTGGCATCCCATCCTACATCTCATGTTCCTTATTCAATTAAAGGTGTCGTTCTAAACACACTTACTTTAAGGACCCCTTATCGGTTGGTATATTACTCTGTTTTTCTGTTTTTCATTTATTACTGCATTTATTTTTCCCTTATTCAATATTTATTTGTTGAATACCTGCTCTTTAGCAGTCAAACACATACAAGTGGTTTATAGGTTCATTGTTCTTAAGAAATGTTGGGGTTTCTTTTCTTAGAATGTCATCGTTGGCTCTAACACTTCTGTTCTAGCCTATGGAATTTTGAATGTAGGGGCTTGGTGCATGTGTGGAAAATACTTAGTTTGGAATATTAAAGTGAAGAGCTGTAAGAAAGAGGAGGTGTCTTAGGGCTGATATAACAAAGTACCCTAGACCGAGTGGCTTCAGTAACACATCAAAATCAAGTGGGGAGGCTTAAAATTAAATCTTCAAACATCTGACTTTTCTGGCTTTAGGCTCTAGCACTGGTATTTTTTATAAAGCTCCCAGGTTGTGCTAATGTACAGTGCAGGTGTACACAAGCTTCTTTGGAGCAAAATCAACATAGGCTGGAGATCATCAGCTTTCACTCAGTAAAGATGGTAAATATTGAGGTCAGCTAGGAGGGCTTCCTTTTATCAGATGAAAATGGTTGATGAGACTCTGTTGTTGAAACAGTGGTAAAGGTTACTCTGCTGTGATTGGAACAAGGTTATTATGAAGAAAACCTGAGAAAGGTCCAAACATAAGAGAAGGCATATAGCAAAAGGTAAAATCAAATAAATTTAAACAATTATGGACATGCATCCTTAGAGGGATAGAAAGGAATCTGTTTGACTATCACTTATTTTTAATTTGAAAGTTTATTTATAAGTTTTAAGAATAGTTATGTTTTTATGGAGCAAGTGATTTAATTATTAGTTTAGTGATTTAATACTTAGCCTGTTATCAGGATTTGTTGTTGCAGTTGCATTTGCTAGTTTTGGGCTTGTTGGTAGGTCATTCACCTCTTTGGATCTCATCTTCTTAATCTGTAATATGGGAGAACACTACTTGAGCTGTTTCTATCACCATAAAGAAACACTCTCTTTAAACTAAAAGACCTGTGCAAAAAAGAAGTAGATACTTGTTGACAATGCTAACTTTTTTTTGTTTGTTTGTTTGTTTGTTTGCAAGTAGGTACATAGAGAATGCTATTGTTTTCCAAAGTTCCTGGGATTTTTGAGCTGCATATGGCATCCTATATTCCTGTTCTATTAATAGATGTGCCCTCTTAGTGACTGACCTAATCATATTTGTAACTTTTAAAATATTTCCCTTTCCCCTTCTAGTTTTGAAAATAGGTTCAACATCTATTTAAATTCATTAGCTATACAAAAGAGACTTCTTGTTATTATGACAAAATGATTTATTAGGCGTCAAAAGATTTAGGTTAGTGTCTTAATTTTGCTGGGTCTTGTAGGAGGACCGTGGTCAAATCATCAGCTTCTCTGGTGCTTATTTCTTCAATTTTCAAAGCAATGTGGCTGCATTAAGCAAACCAACACACTTCTTTAATTTCTGTGATTCTATGGTATATTGGTTTACAATTTTATTTGTATAATATACCCACAAATGTTATAAATTTCTTTTGTTCATAAACATTGAATCAAATCATTGAATATATACTTGTTTTCTATATATATCACAATATATGGTCATTTTCAATATATCACACGTTATGAGTTATATTCAGAAAACTGTATTAGATTTTATTCTTTCTCAAATTGTATGATATAATTGACCAAAGGATAGTATTTTTCGTATTTGAAGCACACTGATATAAAATCCATATTCTGTTCTGAGATGCTTGCAAGGTTATGGGATTCTCATAAAATTTTACTTTTCTATATTTAAATAGTGAAGAATAAAATTTCAACAAATAAGTATTTATCTTAATGTAATGAAATGCTGATTAAGCATAATAAAATGTTATTTAATGTCATTATAATATTTTGATACATATTGAAAAAGAATGTATATTTTGATTGCCAATCAAGTTTTAAAAGTTGTCTTTTATTAGAGATATCTTTTATTTGAGATGCACTTTTTCACTTTAACTGATTTTAATGTATTGTTTCCAAACAGTGTCTTTTAGGACATACCTCTGATAGATAATTAAGACACAATTTTTGCTTTTTAGAAGTTAAGAAATCAGAGGATAAAGGCATCAACTCAGATAATTATGATACAAAGCCAAATTTGATGCATCCTTTAAGGACAGTGCAAAAAATAAAGAAAAAAAGAAAAAGTCTAATTGGTTTCTAAAGGAGTTATGTATCCTTTCCACATTTCATCAGGACTCGATAAAGACACTTGTTTGCTGGCACATTTAAACCTCAAGATGATGGGAGGACTAACGAGAGTGATGTCAATAAACCTTTTTGGGGCATGTGGCCTTATTCTCCCCCTTCGTTTCTTGGGTTGTTTATATTTGAGCCTGATGTTTTGTCCTATTGAAGTGAAAAAGGAAAACAGGCTCAGCCTGGAGCAGAAGGCCCAATAGGCTGCTAACTTCGCACTGGTTCTAAGTCAGGCTCTCTTTTTCCATTAGAGAGGGTCCTGGTGGATACTTGGGTCCAAATTCTTTCAATAGAAAAATGTATTAGTGCTTAGGCCAAAACACTGCTGGGAGGCAATTTTCTGTGAGCCTTCCTGTTACCGTATGTCTCTATTACAGAGGCATGTGTGTCTTTGTTCCAGTATCTTCACAGATTCTCTTCAAAGATATTTGCATGATGAACAGCCTGGGAGATAGAGCTAGCGTCTCCCTCAGGAGCAATAAGCAGGTTTGTTTCCTGTCCAGTAATATATGCGTGTGTGTATGTGTGCGCATGCATGTCTTGGTTTTTCAAAATACCAGTTATTTTTGGAAGCTCATCTTTTGCCATGATTTACAAAACAACCTTTACTACCTTCCACTCAGGGTTCAAACTCAACAAACATAATGTTGATCTTCTCTGTTTTCCCAGTAAGTGGTTTTTAACTGACGTTTTGGACAGTAAAAACTTGAAAAGAATGATCGAAACGTGAACAGAAAGAGGACCATCAAACAATGAAATATGTGGATAGAAATAGATAAAAATAGAAAATTAAAAAAAAATAGGATAATGTTGATATATCTGAAAGAAAAAAAAGGGAGCCACAGCCAGAATATTCAGAGAAGGATACCATAGATGTAGGAGATGGTTTTGTTGGCAGAACCATAGAATGACTCCAGCATCAGAGTAAGAGAAATTGGGAGCAGATTTGGGATGTGGCAAGTAATCAGGATGCATAATTAAATATTCTAGGGAACGTGAGTGACAACTGGTCCCTTACCACATCCCCCAGGTGCAAGGAGTGATTATCTACCATAAGTGTTCATCTCTGCCATTATAGCCTGAGAACTTTTATAGAAAGAAATTGAACCAATTTTTAGAAGAACAGGGTCATTAATATTCTGGCTGGCACTCCAATGTAAGACACTCACTGACTTGATGCTTCTCCACAGCACACTCTACTGGTTTGACGCTTGTGACACTTCAACATAAATCCTGTCCTCAGCCACTCCTGTACACAAATATTTAATTCCATTCTCTCTTTCAGAAGAGAAGCAGTGTAGGAAAACACACCAACACAATAGCAACATGAATCAGCCTAAATCTCCATTTGTATAAGTGAGAAATCAGCCAGGATAGCCAGAGCTTTGAGAAAGACTAGCATTTTAGAAGTTTAGGCTCAAGATGAGCATAGAAACGATATTATTCAAATAAAGTAGACATTTCATAGAAGGTAACATTTATCTTCTCCTATTTAGTATACTACAAAGAACTCAGGATGATGAAGTAAAATGGTAGCTTTGAAAAAATACAAAGTGAGATCAAGATAGAGTTCTGATGTCAGAAATTTGATTGCAGAGGTAAAAATAACCAAGAATGCCTGGAAGGAAGATTTAGAAAATATTATTTCTTAGAACATTTACCAACAAGTCAAAGATGGAAAATGTGAGACTAGAGTATTAACATAGGTGATTTCAAATATCAAAAAATGTTAAGAATAAGGGAGGAGAATGTTTAAATGGAATAAAGTTTGAGAGTTCAAATAAGACATGAGTTTTGATATTGAAAGGGCACCAAAAACCGTAGCAAAATGGAATAAAAATACTGTCACCTAGGCATTTCTTTGTAAAATATCAGAACACAAAATTGTAAAATTTGAAAATGGTAAAATTTCACCGCACACAAGAGGGTTCCATTAAGAAACAATCAAAAAGATCATCCAGGAAGGATCAAGAATCAGTTTTTTTCCACACTTGCTATTACCAATGCTGGATACTAGAAAGTTCAAGTTTTGGGAGTCAGGGGACGAACATACACAGGTTTCTATTTCTCCAGCCAACCACTTCGTTTAACAATAGGGTAAAATACTGTATTCTCAGAAATGCAAAATCTCTACAGGTCAACATTTTACAAACTCAGGAAACAAAGGGAATAATCACAGCTATTAGGAACAAAGGACTGCAAATTCTTGAAGGAGCAAAATGTGAAATCTAAGAAAAGATGAACTAAAATATGCAATGAAAACAAATGGCTAGGATGACAGCTGTGCTGCAGTCCTAGAAAGCAAGCTGTCCAAACTAGAGATAAAGTGTGAGCTCTGTAAAAGAAGCCATTAGAAGTCAAGGGCAACAGTATCATTAGGAAACTGAAAGATCTTAGGAATTTCATGAAAAAGGCATATAGCCTGTTTTTCAACACACTAATATAATCAATTATAAAATTTAGGAAAAAATGATCAAATAAAGTGGGGTGTGATTTTAGCAATCAATGGAGTACAGCAACAGAATTTGACTTTTTGACTTTTATGTGGATAAAAGTTGGAATTATAAATCTGTAATATGGCTTTTGTCATTTACTGAAAATCTGCATGCAAGAAGTAAGAGAAACTCTAGGCCTGAGGCCGGAGACCACAATTCAGTCCTTGACAGATCCATTTTACAGTTTGTTACACACAAGAGAACAAGTCAAGCTTCTCATTCTCCTCTCCCAAATGTATTCACCACACCTTCCAGAGGTACAAATGTAGATAAACTTCAAAAGATTATTACATTTGAAAGGATGTTCAAATATGAATCTGAAAACAGGAAGAGTCACAGTAAATGAGGCAAAATGTATAGCTCAAACAAAACTCAATTATATATTTGCAAAGAAAGTCAGGTAATGGGAAAGAGGAAGAGTTTAATACTTTCAAGATCTGTAAAGACGTCGTGATGGTTGTTCAAGAGAGCAGAATATTAAGGATGCTCTGTTGGTTAGAACGTGTGACAAAATTATTTTGATTATATGGAGCCGCTTTATACTTCATCTTGAAGCTTGGAATATTCTTGAGCAATGCAATTTTACTGACATGTGTTGCCGGACCTTCTCCACGATCCAACTATAATATACTGTTCTGCTTTGACTAGTGTTTTCATAATTCAATATGTTAAATGTTCATTACTAGTTTAAATTTATGGAAATTTTAAAGAGTTAAAATCTAATCACTGAATTTGTCATTCAAAAATATTCCCGGCTGGGCATGGTGGCTCACGCCTGTAATACTAGTACTTTGGGAAGCTGAGGCAGGAGGATCACAAGGTCAGGAGTTCGAGACCAGCCTGGCCAACATGGTGAAACACTGTCTCTACTAAAAATACAAAAATTTGTCGGGTGCAGTGGCAGGAGCCTGTAATCCCAGCTACATGGGAGGCTGAGGCAGGAGAATTGCTTGAACCCAGGAGGCAGAGGTTGCAGTGAGCCAAGATCTTGCCACTGCACTCCAGCCTGGGTGATGGAGCAAGACTCTGTCTTGGAAAAAAACCAAAAAATCTCAAATGTATTTCTTTAGCTTTGTCTTCTCAGCTTCATGTTTTTATGTGACTGGTGGGCATTTTGTTATATGTCATCCAGGACTTCATAGATACATTATCTAATTCTTTTTTCCCCTAATACCAACTCCTATTATTTATTGATCCATTTTGCTTAATGGTATAAATATTTTAGTGGTGCTCACCTTCAAGACATAGTGGCAACTTTAGTGCCTTTTCTCTATATTCATAATTGTTACAGATTATCAACTTCAGTTGACTCTTAATTTTAATTCTCTCTCATTTCAATCCTTTCTCCCTGTTGGTTGTAATGCTCCTAATTCAGGCTCCTTTTGTCTCCATCTAGATGATTGTTGTAACCTCTTTAATGGACATTGAATGTCCATTCTTTCTTCCTCTTATCCCCTCCACACTAAATCAGATTCACATTTTTAAAATCCTGCCTGTCTGTCTTCTGCTCAAAAATATCAAATTGCTGTCCTGCATTCAAATTCCTTAGCCTGGCCCTCAAAATTTGTCACCACCTGCTACAAAAGCAGTGTGCCAAGAGGAGGCTTGAGGATGGGTCTCCTACTCTTTAATTCGCCGCCTGATGCTTCAAACTGTCCAGCCAAACTATTATCAAAGTAAAGCAAGGTGTTTGCAAGGCAAACACAGCCTCAGATGGAGGTTAGGGCTCCTGCCTTCCTTTCTCATAGAAAACTCTAGTCCTGTATTTAATCTGACCCTAAACCAAGGTTTTAGCTATGTGTTTCTACATTCCCCCACTAACACTGTACTTACATGTCAAACTGGTTTGTCACTGTCTCCTGAACCATTTGAATTTGGTGCACTACCCAAAATATGATCTCAATTTTTCATTACTACAGGAATGAAAAATTCCTCACAACTCAACTCAAATTCCACCTTTTCCACAAAGCAATTCCCTGACCTCTCTTACCTGATGGGATTACCTCCTTCAAGAAACTATTTCTTTCTTTATAATATTTTGCTGATAATTATTTATTCCTGTGTCCTGGTCTGCTATTGTTACCTTAAACTGGTAAAAAAAAAAAAAAAAAAAAAAAAAAGTTTGCTAAAGATTTTCACCTGTTACATTCTTATTTTTACAAGATTGTACAGTTTTGAGAGTAGGAACTGAGTTTTCATTCTCATTTTCCATGTCTTCACTATAGTTAAGTAAATGAATGGGGTCAGAGCCATTGTAAGCAATTGACTTCCATACATCGTTGATGATTTAAATCAGTGGTTCCCAAGTCGGGATGATTTTCCTCCCACAGGACATTTGGCAATATCTGGAGACCACAGCTGGCTAAGGTGGGGTGAGAGGATGTCTATTTGCATTTACTGGGTAGAAACTAAGGATGCTGTTAGCAGTGGTTTCTTAAGATGCTACCCTGAACCCAACTCTTCAGTAACATTTCTTAAGAAATGCTATTGTGTGTCAAGAAGTGGCCAAGGGACCAGATCTTCAAAGCCACCATTCTAGCTTTAACCAGAGAAGCTCTTTAAAAATCTGCATTAGATATTGAACTCCTTTATAGATCTTGATTTTAAAATGTCCACCATTAAGCAAGCTAACAAAAATCATGCCACTACTGAGAACCAATAGGTTACTATATAAAAAAGGAAACGCAGAAGACTATAATGGGCAAAGAATGTATAGAAAAAAAAAACATGTTGTTTAGTCTGTTTAGTCAGATTTCATAGCTATGTGGAATGAAGACTTCTTTGACTAAAGAGAAAAGGAATTTTATTGGGTAACTCCTGAGTCACTAAGAAATTGAAATAACTGGTGAAGTACACAACTTCCAAACCAATGTTCTAAACACACCAAAAAACATTCTGAAAGGGAAATAGCTGCTCAGTTCCCTAAACACTGGATGCTAGTTTACCCTGCTACCTCATCTGCTGTAGAAACTCAATGCCAGTGCACCTGCGTATGCATTCACACATCTTTTTTTTTTTTTTTCTCTCCAGGAGACTGATGATCTCTCTGGGAGACAGAGAAGGGGAGAGAGGGGGAGACAGAGAAGGAGAAAGAGAGAGAGAAGGAGAGAGAGAGACAGAGAAGTAGAGAGAGAGAGAGAGACAATGAGAGAGAACACGTGTCAGAGGGAAATAGAGACGGAGTGCCTTCCACCTGTGTCTTTAGCGCCTTACCTGCTTGAAGGATCTAAAGTCACATGCCTGCATCCCAAGTGAAGGCTGGGAAAACAGGTATCTGGTATTTTTAGCACTTACAAGAGAAACATTTTCTGTCCTTTGCCCAGGCAGTAAAAGGCAGGGGGATTCTTCAAACTCAAAAAAGGGTAAATATATTGGGCAGCCTTTCAAAGTGACCACTAAGGAGTATTTTCAAATTCAAAGAAATCATTGTCCACTTTTAACATAAAATTGATTCAAATAAGGCATAACTAATTTTAATATATTTTTTAAAATAAGAACAGCAATATTTGATTGATTATATGGTAATACAAAACTAGCTTCTAAAAAAGGTGGTGAAAGTACAATGATAGCACACCTACTCCATTTATGAATTAATATAAATGAATTATTCAGGGTTTCCTCCTTATGTTTACTTTTTTCTTTCCCATGGTAAATTAATCATATAGATTCAAATAGCACTAGTTTTCTTAAATGCATATTTTCAGATTTAAAAATGTGTTATTGAATTTGGCCTCTTTTAACAACGACCTATTCTTAAGGCTGTGAAAGGTAGAGACTATAAAATTGCTTACAATTTCCAGAGTTATTACGTCTAGCAATATTTCTATACCTATGCTTAGGTGTATCAAAGGAGAAAAAAAAATCACTTTCTTTGTTTTAAGGTTGTATGGTTGAATAGATCTTGAAGTCATTGAATTTAATAAAGTTTATGAGAATATAAAGGCTCAAGGATATAACTGTGGGGTGTTATGCTTTCAAAGATGTGATAATTTTTATAAACTAAAGGAAAGTACCCTGCATCTTAAGTGACTCTTTGAGAATATTTTTCCCCAGAGATTGTTAATTTTCTGAAATGGAGAAAATTTCTTTTAGACTTCACCATTACCAGTGGCAGCCTGAAGAGCAATTCACATTTAAATAGCTGTTTCATAGCATCTCATCCTTTGCCAGCTGCACGATCCTGCAAGACTAATGTGCACCCAGCAAAGAAATTGGTCTTATAACATCACAACGCTAATGTACTTTGAATACCATGCCTCTGATATTTTTATTGAGATGTCGTCAGTTCTTACATGAGCTAGCTAAAAATATAACAGGCAATGGTGGAGAATGAAAGCTGCTTCTGTTAAAATTTTGGACCAGTCTATGATTACTCTAAGATGTATTATTTTTTCAATTTTTTCATTATACCCACATTTTATCCTTCAGAATACAGTAAATACCAGTCAATGTTACACTGCATTAAATGCATACCGTATTATATTTTAGATGACTTTAACGTCAGCATGTTAAAATCACAAGAATTTTGTTTCAAATTATAATTGCTCTGTTACTGCCTTAGACATTTTACAAGGAATAACTGCGTGTAGAACTTACAATATATCCTAAATGCAATATTTTGGAAAGCACAACTGTAATTTATAAATGGAAGTTTATTTATTGATTGAACCATACAAGATTGGCTTTTATAGGTAAAATGTCTAGATACTGAAAATTTCATGTAGTTGAACCTACAGAAATTGAGTTGGTTTCAATGTTACTTTCCCTTCAAGATCAATCTTTGCCCTTCCATTTTCCTGAAATTCAATAAAGTTTTGAAACCTTGGGAGAGTATAGTGAATACCTGAACTTGTGCCTTAACAAAGTTAGTGAGTTCCTTTATAAGTTGTCTTGATGATACTTATCACAAGTTATTAAAGTTTATTTTGTTGAAAATCCCTTTTGATTAAAAAAAATTATTCAGCTTCATTTTAGTGGTCTAACATTCAGTGAGACCTTTTTTAAGGCATAAATAACCTTACTTTCTGATTGAAGACCTTCATGCACTAATTCTTTTCTCCAAATGTTACTTCTGTCATGCTTGCAAATAGATTTTTTCTCCTGATCCTGCGCTAAATTTTTGCGAATTCCAAACTACTGGACATGCTTTTCTGTTTTGATATTTATACATTGCTTTATACATTTATGGCACTTCTGTTGAATTTCAGTAGTTTGTATCATTGCTTTCATTTCAGCGCCTGAATTCTTGAAGTCTTGTTTCACTTATCTTTGCATATAATACATAGAAAATGTCTTTGCTCATAAGTCATTCAAATAATGTTTAAATTAAATTGAATTCTGAAAAATAAATTGTTTTAAAAAAGGCCTAAAAAACAGTAATCAAAAGAAAGTGATAGATTGGCCTTAAAATGATTAAATGGATATTTTATATTTTCATGTACATAAATAAGTAATATATATAATACATAGTATATCTCTACAAATGCATATTTGTATGTATACATACACCTATAATACAGACATATACATATGTGTATATGTGGTGTGTGTATGCATATATATGTATTCGTGCAAAATATTTACATCATTGCTTTGTAATATTTTTGTTGAACTTGAATTGCTATTTTGTTACTACAAACACATAAGCTTCTGCATGTAGTCTTATTAACAATAATAGAAACATAGTCAGATTCTATAGCTTTCCAATTTCTTTCTGCACAATTTCAGCCTTTGCCTCCATTCCCCCCGTTCATTCAAAACTTTTTCCCTTCCCTGATTCAGTAGGGAAAGTGGCAGATGCTGTTCATTGACTTTTTCTTCTCCTAACTCTGCTGCTTTGGGGACTTAAAGAGTACTTGCAGAGGTACCATTACTTTCAATGGCAAAAAACACAATTAGTTTTGCACCAACCTTACATATTACCTGGGCAGTGCAGTGCACATCACGGGGTCTGTTTTTGTCTCCTTTAGTAAGCCGTTGAGCCAGACATCTGTTAGCTCCTTACCATGCTTATTAGATTATGGAGGTTCCAATGATTATTGTTCCAAATTAGCTGAAATTCTAAAAATTGGAATTCCCATGTGTATTCTGTTACATAATTTCTCCAAATTTGTTGATAATTTAGCAGTTTTAAGTGGAGCTGCCTGTAAGTTCACTCAGTGAACACTAATCAAGTGCTTATGTGCAAGACACTGTAGGTAGTAAGCACTTTTTAGATGAATTCTATGAATGAGTTTGTCCATTCCTATAGCTTCACCTACCACAGTGATAGTGATGACTCTTACATTTGTGTATTTAAGTTGGATCTCTCTCCTGAACTTCAAATCCTCCTACCAAATGTTTTTGGACTATTCCACTTGATATTCTAGAAAGGAAGGAGAGAGTTCACAGTGAGTGTGTAACTCCTTTCCTTTCATCTCTAGGTGCAAGAAGTAGTAACGATATTGACTATTTGTCCTTCTAGAAATGTCCATTGTCAACATTGCTTATTGTTAAAACACTTGGGCAGGGCACAGTGGTTCACACCTGTAATCCCAGCACCTTGGGAGGCCGAGGCAGGTGGATCACCTGAGGTTGGGAGTTCGAGACCACTCTGACCAACATGGAGAAACCCCATCTCTACTAAAAATACAAAATTAGCCAGGCATGGTAGCATATGCCTGTAATCCCAGCTACTTGGAAGGCCAAGGCAGGAGAATCACTTAAACTCGGGAGGCGGAGGTTGTGGTGAGCCAAGACAGTGTAATTGCACTCCAGCCTGGGCAACAAGAGTGAAACTGTCAAACAAACAACAGCAAAACAAAACAGAAAAAAATAGAACTTGTGAGATATAACTAACTTGTCAATGGAAGTTACTTATGCAGTATTTTCACTCATGAATGACTAACCAAAGCAAAACAAAATGTTATAAAAGAAATTATATCCCCCCTAAAATTTATATGTTGAAGACATAACCCCTACTCTGAGTGTGTTTGGAGATAAGGCCTTTAAAGAGGAAATGAAGGTTAAATGAAGTTGTCTATGTTGAGGCCCTAATCAAATGTGACTGGTGTTTTTTATAAGAAGAAGACGAAGAGACCCCAGGCTTGTGCACATACAGAAGAAAAGCCATGTGAAGACACATCAGGAAGGCAGCCATCTACAAGCTAAGCAGTGAGGCCTCAGGAGAAGCCAAAGCTTCAAATAGCTTGATCTTGAACTTCCAGACTCCACCAACGTGGGAAAATAAATTACTGTTGTTTAAGCCTCCAGTCTGTGGCATTTTGTTATGGCAGCCCTAGAAAACTAATAACTAAGAAAACCTGAACCCAAGCAATGTTCTCTGGACCAGCTGGATCTCATAGACATACTGTCAGTGCCCTTCTGTTACTCCAATACCAATGCATGCCCATGAAAGACAACAGCATTAGGGACCTGCCTCTGACAGGGCCTGGGCTCCTTCAAAGATGAATATTGCATTTGTGCCTGGGTTTTGCTTATACCCATTGTGAATCATTAGTACAATTTAGTGTTTGATAGTGTCTATGAGTCCTAGGAATCTGCCTTAACAAGTTAACTCTTTGTTATATTTCAAGATGTGTCCTACAAGCATTTAAAAGTTAACATATTTAAAACTGAAGCCATCATTTCAGACCTGCAAACATACATCTCAATAAATAGCTCTGTGTTACTTTCTGGAGCTGCTGTAGTGAAGTTGGCATCTGGGCTGTAATAAACTGGGTAGCTTAAACAACAGAAATTTATGCTTACAGTCCTGGATCCTAGAAGTACTAAATTAAGCTGTAAACAGGGTGTTAATCTCTGAAGACTCTAGTGTAAAATCAGTTCCATACCTCTCTCTCAGCTTCTAGTGCTGCTGGCAATCCTTGGTCTTCTTTGACTTGTAGATACATCACTACAATTTCTACCTACATTGTCACATAGTGTTCTTTCTATCCTTATGTCTCTTCTTTTCTCCTAAGAACACCAGTCATAAGGGATTAAGTACCCACTCTACTCCAATATAACCTCATGTTAACTTGACTATAGCTGCAAAAGCCCTACTTTCAAACAAGATAAACATTTCACAGGTTGCCTTACACTCACAGGTACCAGGGATTAGAATTTGAACCTATTTTTGGGGGAGGACACAGTTTAAGACATAATCCTCAAATCCTGTTACTTCTGTTTCTTAATTTTTCTTTAAAGAAGAAGGGGAACATAAAGAGCAAATTATTCAACAATTTACCCACTCATACAACAGATATTTATTCTGCATCTAGTTTATGTTGGGCACTGTTTAAGATCCTGATGAGAAGTCTGTGATCAAGACAGATCAGGCCTTTGGTCTTTCCAAGCTAATATCCTAACTGTAACATCTACAATGAACATAGAGAAGGAGGATTTTTGATAGGGGCAAGTGCTGTGAAAATGTAGACCAGGTAATGGGATATAGAATTACTCTATAGGCAGGAGTAAGGCAAGGATGTTCTTGTTCAGATAAGGAAAGTGAGGAAGACTTCATTGACAAAGGAATATTGAAACTAATCTTGATGGAGAACATTCTGGTGAAGGGCCATTCTAGATAAAAGGAAGAGGAGATAAAAATCTTACAAATTAAATATGTGTCTGGTAAAGTATAAAATGAAATCTCCTGTGACTAAAGCTTAGTGGCCACAGCAGGAGTAGAGCCACATGGTGTCAGACAGAAGTGTTCACATCATGTAAGCCGTAACAACAAGACTAGATTTTACTCTAATTGCAATGGGACACTAGAAAGTGGTTTTAAGCTAAGACTAGTATTTATGTTTTAGAAAACTCCCCCTGCCTGCTAGGTGAAGAATAAAATCTAGGGAAGCAAGAGTGGGAACAGAAATCAGTTTAGAGATTATTTAATCAGTCTAGTAACAGATGATGATGGTTCAGACTACAGGGGTAAGTTGTAGAAGTGGAGATAGTGAAAAGTGATTGGCTTTGCCAACATTTATCAATTATCTGCTGTGTGCCAGGAACATTACATTTGTGATAAGTTAAAGAATGAACATCCAAAGATGTCCCACACCCTAATACCTGGATGCCCACACTCTAATGCCTGGAGCCTTTGAATATGTCATGTAACATGGCAAATGGGACTTGGTAGATGTAATTAAATCATAGGCAGTAAAATAAGGAGGCTATCAGGGGTTATCTAGGCACAACCCAATCACATGAGTCCTTAAAAGTGGTAAACTTTCTCTGGAAATAATAAAAAAGTTGAGATGAGAAAAGTCATAGACAATCAAAATGACAGAGTGACTTGGCCTGCCATTGCTAGAGGAAGGGCTCACGGAAAGTGTGTGAAGGAATGCAGACAGATTCTAGGAGCAAAGCATGGCCCCCAAGTGACAGTTAGGAAATACAGACTTCATTGCTACAACTGCAAGGAACTAAATTTTGTCAACAACCTGAGTGAGCTTGGAAGCAGATTCAGCCCCAGAACCTCTGGAAACAAATTTCATCACCTTGATTTTGGCCTTGTGAGATTAGCTGAGGATCCACCTTGTCTACAGTCCACCCAGGTGCCTGACATACCCAATGCCTGACCTTTTACAGTCTACCCAGATGCCTGTGAGATATTAAATGGGTGTTGTTTTATGCCACTATGTTGTTGGTAAATTGCTACAGCAACTATAGAAAACTAAGGCCATATCTGTATTTCCCATTCCACATGCAATCCATTCAAGCAGCTGGTCCTTTCTGTTCCCACTGTGTCATAAATCTTGGGTTAGGCGTTACTTATTTTAGACTTTAATTATTACCACAAATGAACAGCGAAATGCCTAAGTTCAATCTTACCTTATGTTCTGTCAACCACATTCAGTTAGAATGATTATTATAAAATGCACGTCTGATCAGGACATTCCTTCTTTATTTGCGTGAATAAATCCTTTCTGCCAATGCAACCAATTCAGGCATTCTTTCCTTCAAAGCAGATTGAGTCTACCTTCTCAATGCTTCCATAGCTTCCTATTTAGCATGCTATCTCATCCCCTATTCCTCTATTGATCACTTTCCCTTTTAAAAATTATTTACTGTGTTTTTAATTGCAAAAATAATTCATAAAACAAAATAATTCAGGTCATAAAAAGGTAAAAAATGTTTCTTACATCTTTTCTATCCTCATCTAACCTCATATCTAAAAGAAATAACTTTTAATAGTTACTCTTTTATATATTTTCTATGTACATGTAAATTACAGGGTGATAGCTACAATTTATTTTGTACACATAAATTTCAGGGGGATATATATATGCATATACATGTGTATATACATACATGCTTGTATATTCTTCATAAGAATGTAGAACATTAATTTTGCTTGTAATCTTATTTTTACTAATTTTTACATCAGTTATAGGCTCATTTTTAAATATCCATAAGTTATTTTATTGGTTAAATGTATTTTATTGAATTATCTCTTTTTAAGAATTTTAGGGCCGGGCGCTGTGGCTCACGCCTGTAATCCCAGCACTTTAGGAGGCCGAGGCGGGTGGGTCACGAGGTCAGGAGATCGAGACCATCCTGGCGAACACGGTGAAACCCTGTGTCTACTAAAAATACAAAAAAAATTAGCCGGTCGTGGTGGTGGGCGCCTGTAGTCCCAGCTTCTCGGGAGGCTGAGGCAGGAGAATGGCATGAACCCGGGAGGTGGAGGAGCTTGCAGTGAGCGGAGATCATGCCACTGCACTCCAGCCTCGGCGACAGAGTGAGACTCCGTCTCAAAAATAAAAAAAGAATTTTAGTATTCCTGATTTTTTCTCTAATTAACATGTCTATACTTATATGTGTTTGAGCACTTATGAAAATATATTTGTAAAATAAATATGTAAAATAGTAATCAAACGGTATGTCATATTAAATTGCCAAATTGCCTTCCAAAAATAGTGTGCCAATTAACGTTCTCATCAACTTTGTTTGAGAACTCCTGTTTCTTCACAACCTCAGTAATATGTGAACTTGGGGTTTATTTGTTATGCAGCAATAGAAAGCTGGAAGAACAACAGAGATAATCTATCTATGAGGTGCCATGGTAGGAGTTGCAAACAGAAAAAGCAGTGGCAATGGAGAGAGAAACATTCCATAATGATAAAAGAAGAAAGTTTTATAGACTTCACAGGATGCATCTGTCTTCAAATTCAGAGAATGATGAATGGTAAACAACAAGAGTTTGAGGCACATCAATTGGAAATTTATTACCTTGTAGATAGATGATAAAAAGCTGTAGTGTAGAAGGATAGAAAATTATCCACCTGCCTACTGAAAGAATCAGTTTTATGTAAGATTTGTTTTGAAAAGCTTATAGAATAGGGTGCTTTCAATGTTACTTTCATCCTGTACTTCAGCCAGTCAAAATATTAGTCAATGCTGAGAGATTACAGACGTTTTAAGATTCAGAACATTTTTACCATGTGCTCTTAGGAAATTCCTTATGAAAGTGATCCAGCAATATGGAGTGAAAGTCAGAGGTGGTGGTGGCCCCAATCCAGGAAAACAGAGAACAAGGGTCCAAGAATGGAGTTGGGCCATTGGTTTGCAGAGGCTTAAGTCCAGTTCAGAATTGTGAGGCAGACTCAGGAATAAAAGTCAGATGTTACAATAGACAATAATAAGAAATTTATTATATAGTTAAGACCAATTGCATGAACAAACTACCTGTAACTGGGTACTCCAGATTTAAAAAAAGAGACAAACAACAACAACAACAACAACAAAAAACGTATTTCCCCTGATACAAAACAATTTACTCAAGATCAGATGCTGGCGAGCATCAGTCACGTCGGATTCTCAGCAAGAGACAAAGAAGAGCTGGAAGATATTTGTTATAAAATTAAAAAAATGTACCTTCAATAAAGGATAGTGACTTCAGCAAAAAAGAAAAAGCAAAAGCAACTCCTAACTGTGGAGAAAGGTGTAATTCAGGTAAGAAGCAAACTAATATGTTAGCCTGATTGTAAATAATTGGTGGAGCACACAAAAATTTTTTTGAAGATTTTTAGTTTAAAGTTGCACAAGACTAAAATGTTGGAACTAAAGAATATATAATTATAATGTTATAATTAATATAATTACATACTATAAAATTAGTTTAACAATTATAATTAGATACAATTAAAATAATTTATATTGTTCTATTGGTTTTAAACTTGTATACACAACCTAAGAAAACAGTGTGAGGAAACTATGTGACGGAGAAGAATACCAGCAATGGTAACATAAAAGCAAACTTATTTCCAATAGGATTTGGGAATGACAAGCAAGCAGGGAGAAAGAAGGGTTACAGAACTGATTTGCTCATCTATCCCATCATCAAGGGTAGAGTCAAAAAATATTGTCTCCAATTAATGCAATCAAAAGTAGAAGCCTATACATATTATTTAAAATTATGGTGGCAACTGGTAGAGAAACAATGGTATAATTGGCAGGTAGAGTATTTTGGGAGTGGCAGAAGTGAAATAAATCCTTGTCTTTAACAGCAGGAAGTTATTAGGTTTTACGGGTTGAACATTTCCTAATCTGAAACTCTGGTCATAAATGCTCCATAATCTGTAACTTTTTGAGCGCCAACATGATACCACAAGTGACAAATTCCACACTGGAGCCTGTGTGAGGTGTGGCAGTCAAAGTGCACACATACAACACAATTTATTCAGTGTCACCAAAGGAAAAATCAGTTACCTTCAGGTGGTGCATATAAGATGTATGAGACATATAGATGAATTTCTTATTCAGACTTGAGTCCCGTCTCCCAGAAATCTCATAATATATATGCAGATATTCCAAAATCCCAAACACTTCTGGTCCTAAGCATTCCAGATATGGGACACTCAACCTGTATATATGGAATCATAAATCAGAATGAGCTAGAGAAACATGGTAGTAGAAAGTTAAAATCCTTAAAATACAAATTGTGCTGGTAATAACGAAGAGGAAAACATATTGGCCATAAATTCTTCCTCAGGCTAGTAAAAAATATGCAAATGCATATCTATGTGCATACATCTATAGAAGCATGTATAGAATAGACTTCATCAGTATCATGCCTACTCTAATATAATGAATAAAAAGTCTCATAGGATTAAATGGTCCATCACAGAATATTTTTGTATTTATGTCTTTAAGAACTACCTGTTTATCTTTTACTAATTAAAAAAAACTCATGTAGAATTTCAAAAATCTGAGTTGTTCAATAGCATAATTTTTGGTCAAAGTTTAAAAATATAGTAAGGCTGTTGAAATAATATTTAAAATACAAACTCATCTAGAACATTATACTATTTTTTAAAATCAACTGAAAATGATAACACTTATTTCACAGAATTAAATGATGGGTGACAAAATATTACAAGCTGAACATTTGTATATACATAAAGCGATTTCTTGGAGATGAGACCAAAGTTGAGTGAGAAACTAAAAAGGGAAAAAACATATATTTTTTTGTATAGCCATTAAAATAAATGAAAAATCAAAACTATCTAAAAAACATCAATGTGGGCAGGCTGCTCCCTTCAGAGCATCAGGGCACTCCTATCTCCTCTATGTTTCCCTCTGTCCTGGCCCCTCCTATCTGCACTAAACGGACCTCTCTCTCTGATTATGCCAGCAGCTGTGGTAGCAGAAAATTTCACAAGTAATGTCCTCACATTAAAGAAGAGTGCTACTTTGGTTTTCTGCCACATACGCCTTCAGCTAGAAGATGGCCTTAGGGGAACACATGTGGTTAGGTGAGGAGAGAAAGGAGACACAATTCAGCTGGCCAGAGCATTTGAGCAAACGCGGACAGTCAATACAGCAGCAGATGCCACTGCCAGCTTGCCTTGACACATAATTCCCTGCCCTGCAACAATTTCATTGACTTTTACAGTGGAGGGGTCTTTTATGGTTTCTTCAGTGTCTTTGACTTTTGTTACAGGCCAGAGGCAAGATCTAATAAATTGAAAGAGGCAGAAGTGTTGTATTTCACAAAAGATGTCCCTATGTTTTGCAAATTGCAAAATGGAAGAGTGGGTTATTTTAATGAGCTTCACAGTCCCTTGCCTCTCACCATCCATTTTTGTTTAAACATTTAAGGGCATTACAGAGACAACATGATAAATGTCCAAAGGTAGGGAGAAGAAAAAATACAAAGAAAAAGAAATCTGAAGATCTTGAATATAAAGTTAAAGAAGGAATACAGAGATGAAGATTCCCTTTTGTTACTAATCTTTGGTACTAACTTATGATTCAATTGCAAATTGAAAACATCCCTATGTAAGTAAATTTTATGTATTTGTTAAGTTAAAAATAGGAGTTGGCTACTTGGCTTTCAAGACTTTCAGATGTATTTCAATTGTATTTATTAGTTAAAATTTTTATACCTTTTTCTGACACATTTTATGAACTCATCAACTTGAAAAATACAGATTATCGTTGCCAGTACTGTATTGACCATTATTTTATTGTATGTTTTTTCCTGTCTCACCCACTAAAATGTCGGCTTCATCAGCCAAAAAACCTTTTCTCCTCTTCTTCAGTCTTGTATCAGCAGTGCCCAGTGGATTAGTGAAAATCCGGTAAATAAATACTTGCTGAACAAATGATAGTCTCTTATATAATGCAGTTCAGATTTCCTTAGAATTAATTGAGACGACTCTCCACTGAATACATTTCATGAGGTATGGCTTTCAGATTATAATACAGTAGCTCAGATACTATTTAATCAGCATACTTGAGAATCTTCTTTATTTTTACAGACCAGTGGTTTTCAAGTATTTCTTTTTGGCAGATATTCTTTCAACTAAATTTCATTACAAATTCCAACCTAATAAGGAGAAGAAAACACAGAATTATTGTTTGTAAAGTGAGGTTTGTTGATTGGGCTCATTTATTCTTCACCTATTCCTACATAGCAATGCTTGAAAGATCTTTAGAGAAATGAAGGCTTTCAAAACATGAAGGTTAAAACCCATGTTCGAGGGATTAACTTTTTCTTCATGAAGCTCGTGCTTTCTGTCTTTAAATTATTAATATATTGACAAATAACATGAAATATGAATTAACTGACATATGGTACATATAAAATAATTTTAAAACATCAGGTTAATATTAAACATTCTAAGAATTCTCCAGTTATTTTACATGCCCTCCATATTTTATTACTTAAAAATAAATGCCTAAAATAGTCTTTTATAAAATGTATATTTGACATTCCATTTCCTGTAGCAATGAGCTAGTTTCGTAGGATCAATTATCTTGCTTTATAAATGCTCAAAATATTTTCTTTAATTTTTTAATGGGATTGAAGTGCTTAAAAATAGTGCAGAATAATTGTGCCAGGTTTTGTAGAAAATTATGAACTCAGGTAACAAAAAATGTGAGAGCATCGCAGCTGATTTTGTCTTGAGATCATTTTCTAATACCTCACAATGGAGTTTCAGTTAGGAAAGCAGAAACTATTCAGGGCCCAGAACTATCAAGGTAAGGAGGCTTGTAAGAGATCCTTCCCACATTTACTTGAAAATCAGAGGCTATTCAGACTAAGCATGAACCAGAAGTGAACCTTCCCCTCCTCTGTTTCTGCAAACTCATGGCCTGGAGAGAAGGGTCATAAAATAATTCACATACATTAAAAAATATACCATGTTTACAAAATAGAAAGTGGGACATTTGCATTATCTCAATTTTCTCCAAATATGTGTATGGATTTAAAACCAGAATTTCAAGTGTGTGTGTGTGTGTGAGATCTTGTGTAACTAACAGTCTATAATCTATATGGAAATGTGAAGCACTAAATATTGTCACAACAGTCTTGGAGAAGTAAAAGTTGGAAGAACTTTATTTAACAGATCAAAACATATTATAAAAAATAGTAATAAAGCTAGTTTAGAATTGTTTCATGGGCAAACACACCAATCAATGAGAATCATAGAGAAACAATATCTTCAATAATTGGCATTTGATTTCTGGCAAATGTATTACTATAGAGTAATATGGAAAACACAATTGTTGCTTTTTATTAAATCATGCTTGGAATATTGGGTATCCAATTAAAATAAAATTTTACATTAAAGACTTAAATGTAATAAAGAAGTTGAAATAATCTGGGAGAAGTTATTTGATCCCTTAAGATAAGGAAGCATCTTAAACCAGCTACAAAAGAGTTCTAACCATAAGGAAAAATACTGATAAAATTTACCACTTTAAAATTAGCAATTGCTGTTCATGAAAAGACCTAAGAGTGAAAGGACAGGTGGTGAGATAAGAGCACTATAGATTAGAAAAGCAACCTCTGGTCAGACACGGTGGCTCGCACCTGTAATCCCTGCACTTTTGGAGGCCAAGGCAGGTGGATCACGAGGTCAGAAGTTCAAGACCAGCCTGACCAATATGGTGAAACACTGTCTCTGCTAAAAATACAAAAATTAGCCGGGCTTAGTGGTGTGTGTCTGTCATCCTAACTACTCAGGAGGTTGAGGCAGGAGAATGACTTGAACCCAGGAGGCGGAGATTGCAGTGAGCTGAGATCGTGCCACTGCACTTCAGCCTGGGCGATAGAGTGAGGGGGAAAAAAAAAGGCAACCTCCTTGGGTGCTACAGTCTCATAAGAGCAGCTCCATGAGTGAAGCACAAGATGAGATTCAGCTCTCACTCACCAGCTTGGCTTGGTGCCCTTGTTTTTGGCATGACACATACCACTGTATGTGATGACCCTTCATATTGCGAGAGAGGGTAGCTGCAATACGTATAACCAATAAAGAACTGGTATCTAGAATATGGAAATAACTCCAAATGTCATTAAGGGAAACAAAAAATTCAATAGAAAAAAATGAGCAAGAATCTTGAATAGGCAAATAAATGAGCAAAGGTTATATATCTCCATAACCGTATTACTAATTTAGAGCAATTAAAATCATAACCACAGTACGATGGTTAATACTGTCAACTTGATTGGATTCAAAGATGCAAAGTATTGATTCTGGGTGTGTCCATGAGGGTGTCGCCACAGGAGTTTAACATTTGAGTCAGTGGGCTGGGAAAGGCAGACCCACTCTTAACCTGGGTTGGCACCACCTAATCAGCTGCCAGCATGGCTAGAATATAAAGCTGATAGAAAGATGTGTAAACATGAGACCGGCGTAGCCTCCCAGCCTACATCTTTCTCCTGTGCTGGATGCTTCCTGCCCTCGTACATCAGACTCCAAGTTCTTCAGTTTTGGTACTTGGACTGGCTGTCCTCCTCAGTTTGCAGATGGCCTTCTGTGGGACCTTGTGATCGTGTGAGTTAATACTCCTTAACAAACTCCCCTTTATTTATGTATCTATCCTATTAGTTCTGTCCCTCTAGAGAACCCTAACACACACAGTGAAATATATTGTGCAATGTAAAGTGTCTGAAAGGTTATGGAACAATGGAGACTTATATACTGCTGAGAGGAGTGAAAACTGGTACAAGAGTGTTGATAAATAATTTTAAGTTATGCATACCTCACTGATGGTGCAGTTTTAATTTAGGTATGGAGTAAGTAGAGTTATATATTTCTGCACATATGAAGACATGTACAAGAATGTTCATGGTAGTATTATTCATAATAGCTGTACTCTGGAACAAACCAAATGTTCACCAACAGTAGAATGGATAAGAAAATAATGGTACATTTCATTCAGAATTATAGTACATTAATGCAAATGAACATATCGCAGCATGTATAACAACATAAACTTTAAAAGTCAACCAGTGAAGACACACACGTACAGTCATATGTGATTTAAAGACAGGGATACGTTCTGAGAAATGCGTCTTTAGATAAATTCATCACTGTTTCAACATCAGAGTGTACTTACACAAACCTAGATGGCATAGCCAATTATACACCTAAGCTATAGGCGTATAATAGGTATAGCCTATTGCCCTTAGGCTACAAATCTGTACAGCAAATTACTGTACCGAATGCTGCAGGCAATTGTAATAAAATGTTATTGGCATATATAAACATAGAAAATGCATAGTAAAAATACATACAGTATGATAATCTTATGGGACTACCATTGTATATGTGATTCATTGTTGACTGCACATTGTTATGTGGTACATGACTGTATTTTATGATTTCAATTATATGAAGTCATCCAAGAGTTAAAACTAAAATATATTGTTTAGGAATATATGCTAAGGTGTTAAACTAAAGAATATCCAAGAAATAATTGAAATAAAACTCAGGAAAGCAATTATATCTGGGTGAGGGAGATATGATGGAGAAATTTCCAAAATGCAGACAACATTCTATTTTCTTTATTTCTCTAGTATTCACCTTATATCTCTTGTCCATTATTTTTGTCTTGTATGTGCTATGTATTTACTTTGTATGTTCTTAGTGAATACTTAAAAACTTTTAAATACAATTAATTTTAATTGTATAACACATCACTTACTAATTTATTGAGAGAGGGTGTATTAGTTTTCTAGAGCTGTCATAAGAAAATATTACAAACTGGGTGGCTTAAAACATTAGAAATTTATTCTCCCACATTTCTGGAGACTGGAAATCTAAAATGAAATGTCAAGTGACCCATGCTTTTCCAGAGGGCTCTTAAAGAAGATGCTTTCCTTGCCCCTCCCTCGCTTCTGTTGATGGTTGGCACTCCTCGGCCTTCCTTGGTTTGCTGTGGCATCACTGATCTCTGCGTCTGTCTTTGCAGGGCCGTCTCCCACTTATGTCTGTATTTCTGTGTCCCAATTTTCCTCCTATGAGGACAGCAGTCATATTGGATTTAAGACCCCCTTTAATTCAGTATAACCTCAGATTAATTTATTATATCTATATAATCCCTATTTCCAAGGAAATTCATATTCTGAGTTTCTGGGAAACATAAATTTAGGGGAGACAATATTCGACCTAGTACAGGGGTATAATGTTTGAAACACTCATGGGGTGTACTTACCGCTTCAAAACAGCAATATGAAGTTTCCATTGCCTAGCCACCTCTAAGCCATGGAGTAGCAGAACCTAACGTGTAAGGGTTGAGATCTCTCCAATCTAAGGGAAAATTCACATTGCTACAGCTAGAGAAAGTCAACTTTATCTGTGTGTTAGAGGATGGAGTTTATGGAAATTGTGTCAGATTCTCTATGGAAACTAAGGCAACAGTGACAGGAAGTTTTTCACTGAGAATTAGAATCAGAATTATGTTTACCTTTGCATTCCTTGAATCTAGAACAGAGGAGTCCCTTGTTCTGTTAACCAACGATCCTTTCAGAAGAAACACCCTGCTCAAATTTAGATAAACACAGTTTTGGGGCTGAAAATCTCAAAATGCTTCATGTATAGCCAATAAATTTACAATGTGAAATTTTTGTTGCTATAGCTCTCATTTTCCTTATTCATATTAGAGACAGGATTAGACTTTAGAATAATGTGCTTTATTAATGTTCATTAAATAATAATTATGAATACATGATTCACATTTATGGATAGTAAATGACATATTTGAACTTAAATATATTGAAAATAATTGCTTTCTCATGAATAAGTTACATCATTTTCTTTGAAATTTTAAAAATTACTGTATTCATCCTTACACTACCAGTTTTCCATTTATATCAAATGCTACTTCCAAAGTACTTTTAAAATATTAAAATAGAAGATTTCTATTGGAAAATTTGAATAATTGTCTTCAAAACTAAATTGTGCATATGCTGTATCTTCTCAGTATCTCAGCCAGCAATGAAAAACAAAGTACTTTGGGAGCAGAGTGGAAAAGAGGAAAGAGAAATTTGGATTCATTTCAAAGTTAAAAAAAAAAAAAAGCCTACTGGCAGACTCAAAGGCCTGGATTATATTCAAAATATCGCAGATCGCTAAAACTGAAAATTGTCTTATAAATCATTATTCAGTCTAATCTCTGAGTAGATGGAGAGATGTAATAGGTGAGGAGCCTGAAATCCAGAGAAAATTGGCAACATGCTCCAGGCTTCCCAGTTAGTCAGGTATATCTCTGTTTATTCTACTGCCAGTACCAAAACAAATAGGTTTGGAAGTACACATTTTCCTAAATACCCCATGTCCTTTTGTGTACGGGTGTAAAGTCTAAGAAGATCTGCAGTATTAATGCAAATTGGTGACATTACTGGAAGCTTCAGGTGCTGTCCAGAGGGAGAAAAACAAATGACTACAAACAAGAAAAACAGATTTACGCTAAGGTTTGGTTTTCACCCTTTTCGGTGCCATCCTGTATCTATTTAGCCCAGTCTAAATAGCACACTAAGGAAGACCTGATCGATTGAGGACTTACAATGTGTTTTTGTTCCCATAAATAATTGTGAGTAAATGTGGTCAATTATCCTTAGTGATATATATCCAAAGTGAAATACTGAAAATTTACTTTGACTAATTTCATTTATTCTCAGCACAGTTGTCTGCATCAGGAGTCATTCATGGACATTTGTCTCCAAGTCCTTTTTTTTTATTTTTTATTTTATTTTACCTTTCATTCCAAAGACCACACAGGACTTTTTGATCTCAATTCTTCCTCACTGGCATATACTTTTTGGCCTGAATCTAATTTTAGAGAAACATGTCACTCATTTGATCTATCAGGATATATTTGTCTTCCATATGGGTTGAGGGAAAGCATCAATCGTAGATAATAGGAAAATTTAAACTAAAATCCTCTAAAAACAATGTCCCTGATTTAGTACTCTACGTCATTAGTGACTAAAAGTAGAAAATCTGTTCAACACGGTTTGTCTTAAATTGGTGCCAACCGTATTGACACGCTGAATGTATTTCTGTTCATGTACATCATGGGCCATCTATTTTTAGCATTGAGTGCAAATAAAGTGCTCTGGTCCAATTCCAGGTGCAATCCTTGAGCTTTCTCCAGATGTAGGACTGGAGAGTCTACTGGAGACACTTTCAAACCCCCAATCTCTCTTTTTTTTTAACTTGTAAAGATTTAAAGGGTACAAGTCTATTTTGTTACATGGATATATTGTATAGTGGCGAAGTTAGGGCTTTTAGTGTATCCATCATCAAAAAAATGTATATTGTACTCATTCAGTAATTTCTCATCACCCCCTCCCACCCACTCCCACCCACCAATTCTTCTGAATCTCCATTGTCTATCATTCCACCCCATGTGTTCATGTGTACATATTATTTAACTCCCACTTCTAATTGAGAGCACATGGTATTTGTCTGTTTTTGAGTTCTTTCATTTAAGATAATTACCTCCAGTTTCATCCATGTTGTGCAAAAAACATGATTGCATTCTTTTTTGGCTGCATAATATTCCATGATGTATATATGCCATATTTTCTTTATCCAGTCATCCACTGATGGACATCTAAGCTGATTCCATATCTTTGCTATTGTGCATAGTGCTGTGATACAAATGGCAAACAAGCATATGAAAAAGTGCTCAACATCACCAAAAAAATGAAAATCGAAACCACAGTGAGATGTCATCTTACACCAGTCAGAATGGCAATTACTGAAAAGACAAAAAATAACAGATGTTGAAAAGGGTGCAGAAAAAAAAGAATGCTTATAAAATGTTGGTAGGAATGTAAATTAATACAACCTCTATGGAGAACAGTATGAAGATTTCTCAGAGAACTAAAAATAGAACTACCATTCAGTCCAGCAATCCCACTACTGAGTAAACAAAGTAAAATCAGTCATTATATTAAAATGATATAATGCCTTGATATGGTTTGGGTGTTTGTCCCCTCCAAATCTCATGTTGAAATGTGGTCCCAATATTGGAGGTGGGGCCTGGTGGGCGGTGATTGCATTATGGGGGTGGATCCCTCATGAATGACTCAGTACCATCCCCTTGGTGATGAGTTCTTACTCAGTTCATCCTGAATCTAGTATTTTTTGTTTGTTTTGTTTTGTTTTTTTTTTGAGACGGAGTCTCTCTGCTGCCTAGGCTGCCTAGGCTGGAGTGCAGTGGTGAGATCTTGGCTCACTGCAACCTCTGCCTTCTTGGCTCAAGGAATTCTCCTGCTTCAGCCTCCCAAGTGGGATTACAGACATGTACTATCACATCTGGCTATTTTTTTTGTATTTTTAGTAGAGACGGGGTTTCACCATGTTGGCCAGGCTGGTCTTGAACTCATGACCTCAAGTGAACTGCCCGCCTCGGCCTCTCAAAGTGCTGGGATTACAAGAGTTAGTCAGCATGCCCGGCCCTAAATCTAGTTGTTTAAAATAGTCTAGGACCTCCCTCTTCTCTCTTTCTTGCTCCCGCTTTCCTCATATGGCATGCAGGCTCCTGTTCACCTTCAACTGGGATTGTAAGCTTCCTGAAGCCCTTGCCAGAAGCAGATGCCGACACTATGCTTTGTGTACAGCCTGCAGAACTGTGAGCCAATTAAACCTCTTTTCTTTATAAATTACCCAGTCACAGGTTTCATGTATGTATATAGCAAGGCAAGAGCAGACTAACACAGCCCCGCTTCTTTAAATGCCCAGTTCTCTAGCTCCTTAGCATCTGGACAGGAGAGGAGCCCAGTCTAATTGGGTCTTACTTCCATGCACTGCTTGCTAAGGGATATTATTTGCTGAGTAGAGGTAGTTCTCAACAGACCTCCGTTGGAAGCTTTAGATGAATTCCATTTTCCAAACACTACCATGGTTGCTAGGAAAAATCTTGCCACATTTGCAGCCCTTTTCATACGTGTTAATTTTTCAAATTCATGTCCCAGTGAAGAAAGTGCTTCTTGCTAAATGGATGAATTCCCTCAAGGTCAATGCTTAGTCAATATTTCAGCCAACCACACTTGAAGAGTACAAGATCAAGGTAGCATGAGCGGGACATCTGTCTACTGATGGGCTTGTGGTGGCAGGGATTCTGGCTGCAGTGGAGAAAGCCTGCTGTGTAGCTGCTAACTCTTTCAGTTGCTGCAGTCCATCAAGCAAGAACAATCCCTGTGTAATTTGTAGTGTGGGAGAATGAACACCCTAGGTGGTTTAGTTACCAAGTGTGACAGCTTTATCAGCTTTTTCAAGATTCATATATAATCCATTTCAAGGTTAATAAAAGACAAGTTCTAGCATCAAGCACATCATAGACCTAGATCAACGTCTCCCATTATCCCTTCTAACTCAATGCCGGGATCCATCCCCAAGTGCCATAATTTTGGGCTCTCTGGTAGATGTTCTTTGAGTCCTCCCTGCTCTTGTGTCATAGACCTGGATGGGAACTATGACATCCCATCACATTAGAGTTCCATAACAGTGAATCTCTGAGAAAAAGTGTTGGAAGATTTTTAATACCTACTGTACCCACTAACCTGGATATAAAATTAGTCTATACTCTCCCCCAAACCCTTCATGACGTGGTTATGCTGAACTTCTCCTGGCCTGAACAAAAGGTCACTTTACACATTTTATCTGCATAATGGATGAACTTCTCAAGAACAGCTCAAGAGACTTTATCCGTAGAGAGGACAGTGCATAGCTTTCGGCTGAAAAAAATAGATTAATTTTTACTTGAACACTCTACTACTATATTCATTTTATTGATCCTTATGAATATGAAAGCCAGAAATTTTTATAATTCGAATTTAAAAGACAAAGAATATTAGAATAAGATAATATCTATAAAAATGTGAAAGGTTATCTTTGTGTCTTTGAACAAGGAAAACGGCAAACTGTCTTGGAATGTTTTCATGGCTACTTAAAAATATTATTATACTTTATATTTTTATTTATTTATTTATTTATTTATTTATTTATTTATTTATTTTTTTTTGAGACGGAGTCTCGCTCTGTCACCCAGGCTGGAGTGCAGTGGCCGGATCTCAGCTCACTGCAAGCTCCGCCTCCCGGGTTCCCGCCATTCTCCTGCCTCAGCCTCCCGAGTAGCTGGGACTATAGGCGCCCGCCACCTCGCCCGGCTAAGTTTTTTTTTTTTTGTATTTTTAGTAGAGACGGGGTTTCACTGTGTTAACCAGGATGGTCTCGATCTCCTGACCTCGTGATCCGCCCGTCTCGGCCTCCCAAAGTGCTGGGATTACAGGCTTGAGCCACCGCGCCCGGCCTATACTTTATATTTTTATAGCAGTTTCAGGTTTATAGAAAAATTGGGCAGACAGTACAGAGAGTTCCCATATGTCTTCTTTTGACCACACAAAGATTCCTTGTTGCTAACATCTTGCATTGGTGTGGTACCTTTGTACAATCGATAAACCAATATTGACTCCCTATTATTAACTAAAGTCTGTAGTTTCCATTAGGGCTCACTTTTTGTGTTGTACATTCTGTGGTTTTTAACAAATGTATAATGATATGTGTCTATTATTACAGTGTCATACAGAATAGTTTCACTGCCTTAGGAATCTTCTGTGCTCCACCTATTCATACATCCCTCTCCCGAGCCCCTGGCAACCACTAATCGTTTTACTATCTCCATAGTTTTACCTTTTTTAGAGTGTCATATACTTGGCATCGCACAAGATGTAGCCTTTATAGACTGACTTCTTTTATTTTGCAATATGCATTTAAGTTTCCTCCATGTCTTTTTGTGGCTTGATAGCTCATTTCTTTTTATAGCTGAATGTTACATTGTCAGGATGTACCACAGTTTGTTTCTCCATTCACCTATTGAAGGACATCTTGGTTGCTTTCAGGTTTTGGCAATTATGATTTGATATAAACATTCATGGGCAGGTTTTTATGTGGACGTATGTTTTCAACTCATTTGGAAAAATACCTAGGAGTGTGATTGCCGGATCGTATGGTAAGAGCATTTAGTTTTGTAAGAAACTGCCAAACTGTCTTCCAAAGTGGCTGTACTAGTTTGCATTCCTCCCAGCAATGAATGAGAGTTCCTGTTACTTTCACAGATTGTTTCTACATTTGAAATTCAAATTCAATAAACAAATGTTTAAGAAATAGAAGTTAACTGTCTACATAGCTTTAGATGCAAAAGAAATTTTTCGAGGATGGATATCCTAAGTTAGGTTTGACTTAACAGTCACAATTTACCTTCTGTTTCAGTATGGAGGGCAAAGTTGGGCCTTTCTGCTTCAAGAATTAAGATGCATCCAAGTAAATGTCTCCTGAAGTCCACATTGAAATCCTGGCCTCCTCAAGTGCAACTCATGCTTTCTTAAATTTGTTCTTTCTTGATATATTTTCCTGCCTAGGTCTCATTGCGAATTTGGCTAAAATCATTTTGACTACGTCAGTGAGGTAGCTTTCCAAGTTATTTTTATTATGATTACTGTATTTTAAAAATAATTTTTAAATAAACATTTTATTCAAGTTATTCAATTTTAATCTAACTTCATACCATGTTTTATAGTTTTCTTTAAAAAATCTATCTATTCAAATGAATTGACCTATTTTTAATGAACCATACAATTTTTCTAACTTAGTAATGTTGTGTCAGGAATATATTTATAATTCACCATCATGCACTATGTAAGTTGGGATTATTTTTCCAACAGGATAAGATTTAAATATGAGCCTGTGACTTTTAGTTAATGTTAAACTTGCAGCACAGGTTTTTTTCTTGGAAGTATTTTTAAAAACACAAATTAAGGGAAGAAAATGACACAAATATCGTAGCAATTAAAATGACAATATATCATGAGTTCCCCTATATTAAAATTGTATCTGCCTTCCACTTGCCATTCATCATATACTTTGGAATATTTCTGATATATTACTGCATGGATGCTCATAGACATATTGTCTCAGTTTTAGAAACAAATGACAGCTTCATTTTCCAGATCATTTTTAAGGAAAAACCTTACTTACCTTTTCTTGTTTTCATGAGAAAACTTTTCTTTTCCAGGAAGGAACAGTATTGGAGTAACACTTTGCCATTTTACATTTTTCATGTACTCCTCCTTGGAAGAGAAATAACGAATTTGACTGTCATGATGGCAGGAGTCTGACCTTTATTGGTCCAGTTCTTCTTAGGCAAAGTGTGATGTTTGCTGTGCTTTTAGGGCCTGTGGCTTTCCTCCTTTGGCTCTTCTTGGTTCTAGAATGGGTCTGTTTTGCTTGTGCCATCAGGTAACTGGGGGTAAAGCATTTCTTCCCTAAAACTGAATTAAATCCAAATGAAGGATGAAGCAACAGCAAGCCCATCTGATCCAAGCTGCATCTCCAAATCACGAGCTGCTCAACAAAGCTGCTATTTGCATCCCCACCTCATACCTCTGTTTCTTAATTGGTTCTCAATGCAGAGAAAGAAGGGCTGTGATTCAATCACAGAAGTTTCCTTCCCAATTTGAAGTAACTGTCAGGAATTACACATTAACTAACACATGATTTAGACAGAATTTCTTTGAAGAAAGAGGTTTCTATATTTATTGATTCCTTTGTATATGCTAAGAACTGTATATCAGTTATTTAATCTGATTTAATCTCCCTAAATCTTGGTTAGAACAAGTGTCACAGATGAGTGCTGTGTTTAGCAATAGGATTATTTCAGCATTCTTTCTCATAAATGTGTGGTTTATTCCAAAAGATCAAGGAAGCCACTTTTTTTTTTTTTTTTTTTTCCATCCAAAACAACATATCATTTTCATTGACTCTGATCTATGTTTTTCAGTCTGGCATATTGACAGTAGTAATCCTTGGATTTCTAGGTGGAAAACTCAGGACAGGATGCTTCAACTTTATTCAATACTATGACCTTTATTCTCACAGAAGCATAATCCTGGATGGACAAACTGTAACCTTACACACTTAGTATGAATTATCTGGTAGACTGAAAACAATTGTTGTATCAAAACTAGAAATTGGAGAGCTATCTGTCTAACTGTCTTATCTACAGGTTTGTCATGTTGGAGGGAGACCACAGTTGAGAGGTTGCTTCACATTTTATGCACTTTCTAGTTGCTTAGAACAGTTTGATATGATCATTCGGATTTGAACATGTTCAAATCCGAAACCTGCTTGAGGGTTCACCAAGCACAACCCCCTGACCCTTGTGCTGATACTCGTCTTGTGATATCAAAAGTTGAATCTTTTGACACTTGAAAAATGTTTACCTATTGCCCATCTATTTGCCTCAAAGTTTATCGAATTTTTCAGTAATTACCTCTAAATATAGACTCTTTTTTTCTCCCAGAAGAAGTACAAAATTATTCAAAATGTAATCTTATTTTGTATAATGAAATATTCTCGGAAATAGAAATTGAGGTGGTCTGCTCAGACCACCTCCACTTCAGGACTCACACAGTTAACCTTCAGGGTGCTGCTGGGAATATGAGTTTGGAGTGGTTCATAATGCTGTTCCTCACTAGGAATTACTTTCAGCTGTAAGGTAAGATTATATCACTTCCGGGTCAACCTAGGTGATCTGTTAGGATTGTTGTATCTTAACAATTTCCTTTTGCTTACTCCGAGTCCCTTGTTTCCTTAAATGACGCTCCTAAGAGCACTCTTGACTACCCCCTGCATGAAATTCTTCTTAGTTTCTGTTTCTGGGGAACTCGACCAAAAGTAGTACAAAACGGACCTAGAGAATAGATCTTTAGAGCTATATTAGCCCTTGGATGACACTAAGGACTCATCTTTGATAGTCAGTGGGACTTGGATAGTGCCTGACATATTCTAACAGTAAAATTGTTAAACTGTTCTTTGGTGGTAAATTTTCATGGGATGCAAGTGAAAAGAAATTCGTTTGTTGGCACAATATCTCTGGTATTCGGTAAATATAAGAGAAATTGAACTTAGAGTCAATGGAGTTGGATAACTCTTGCTGACTACCACTGATTCGTTGAAGAGAGAAAATGACAGGGTGTGGGTGATAAATCAACATTTCAAGAGCAACTGAAAGCAGAGAGTCTTTTGGGTAGTATTTAAGGAAACCTTAATTTCTTGCAGCTGGAGGGCATACAAAATGGAGAACTTGTCTCAAGATTTAATAATAAAATAGCAGAGCTTCAGGGCAGGTTGAGCTCTCAGCACTGGCATTTTTCTTACACCAAATCTGAGAGTCTAACAAGGAGGCAGTGGGACCATGGAGCTTGAGAAGGAGACATTTGGGTAGATGCAGCTGAGAGCCTTGTTCTCCTAGATTCCACTGAACCAACTAGGCTTGCAGAAGTGATACATACACCCCGGTAAATGATGGTGCTTCTTTTCTTGCATAGCTGGGACTAGCAGGAAGTAAGTAAGGTGATCAGTGAACAACATTAAGGAGGCACTCTCTCTCAAGGTTGTGCAAGTACAGGGGCCATTAGAGTGCCAAGCTTCTCTCGGCACCTCGCTGTTCTCACCCTAGTCCTGACCTTGACGTCTTACTTGAAGATCATGGAAAGTACTCAGATTTGGCAGGTACCTTTCAAGGTTATGCTCACACCGCTCTGGATCTACCTTATCTCCCTTGCAGGCAACCAGATCAATAATAGGGATCAAATCTCAGGAATGTATAGATGAGGAGATGGGAGATATTCTAAGAGAAAAGGAATATTATACATTGAAGAAGGTTCAGAATATGTCTACTATGTGCTAGCAAAAGCTGGGAGAGCATATATGGGAAGAAATTCGGAGGTGTTGATGAAGTGAAGCAGAATATTAATATAAATAAGGGAGAGTGCATAGAAAGAGGCATACTTCTGTGATGCAAGATTTAATACTCTGACAAGGACCCCTGATAATGTTACTAATATGCTGCTGGAATGGCCCTTCAAAGTGTGGCAAAAGCAATGGCTCATGCTATGTAAAACAGAAAAACCAGATGGAAACGATATGCTTAAAATTGGGCATTCCAGGGTGATAGCCCATGCAAGGCTAGAACACTCATGAGCTGAGCTGATTGTTTTATGAGAAGATCCAGAAGACAATTCATTTATCCATGATTTATACAATGAAAATCAGAAGTCCTGAGCCCACGTACAGCTTTAAATAAGTTCTCAGACTCAGAATCCACTTACTAAAGGAAAGGCTGAACCTCTATGAGAAAAGACCTTGCAGCATCATAGTAAATTCACTATTAATTCTTCCATGTTCCCAAGGGATCTATTGTCTTTTAGTCATATAATTATGTATGGTAGAAAGGGAATATACAAATCTTTCAATGATTGCTGAACTCTGATTCCAAATTAATATGCACTATGAGCTATTTTACTCTCCTGGCTTATGTTGTAATGTGGTTTAAAATGACCTGGGCCTTCTGGGTATTCTGCAGAAAACACATTATTTCACTCAATTACTGCTATCATGCAAGTTAACAACAGTTGAGCAATACATGATGAGTATATAAAAAGCCTTGGAAAACATATCTGTAGAGGTGAGAGAGAAGCCCTACCGAGGTTCAGGGCCTGCCACACAAGTTAAGTACTTTTGGATTCATCGGGATGAGGTCTGCTGGGACAACCTCTCAAAACAAAACAAAACAAAAGAAAAAAACCCCACAAAACACAAAACACCTTATTGCATTGCACTCCTCCCACCACCATGAAGCCTGATGCTTGGTAAGCACACCCTAGTTCAGGAGGTGGCATATAGTGCACAACTCCAACCCATTTACTTGGTGACATGGAGTTCTGCCAGTTTGAACTGGACCCAGATAGGGAAATAATTCTGCAGCAAGTCCAAGCTGTGGAACAATAAGAACTGTTGCTTGGGTTATAAAATCAGGTGGACACTCTGGTACGGGACCTGCCCATGGTGAAAAAAGATGCTGTGTTGATTGTATAGCCAGTGCCAATAGGAGAATTACAACATAGAACTTAGAGTTATAAGACAAAACCATGTCATCAAAAAGTCTATAGCTTTTGAAAACCAATTGTTGGTATGCTTCTGGGTCCTAGTAGAGATGGGATATTTGATTATGGTTTATCAAGTGACTTTGTGACCGAAGATGGATTCTGTAAGACCCACTAGGTTCTCAACATAGGTAGCCTTAGTAGTAAATCATCGTAAATGGAAGAAGCATATCAAGAATCAGACATGAGCACATCCAGAAGGCGTAAGTAAGTTACCAAACAGTGACCCAGACCTCCATCTGCTAATCAGCCCTGTACTGGACTCTCGCTTAGCTCTATCTTATGGTTGCATGAGGTTTACCTCATGAGTGATATATGAATAGAGGAGAAGGCTGAGTTTGGTTTGTTAATGGTGGGCTCAGTATGTTAATGTGATCTGAAAGTAGACAGCTAATACTAGAACCCTAGTAGGGGGTGGGCCTGTAAGACAAAGCTCTGGGAAGTATACCTTCTCTTTAACTTTATGGGGAAAGAAAAATGGCCAAAATATAGATACCCATTGGCTTATGGACAGTACAAAATGTCTTACCTGGTTGATCAAAAGACTGAAAGAGGAAAAAGTGGAGGATCAGGGACAAGGAGTTCTAAGCAGGAGGGATGAGACGAGCCCATTGGAGTGAGCAAAGTGTGAAAATCTTGGTACTGTTTGTTAATGTCAAATGTCTTATCTGACTGATCAGAAGACTGAAAGAAGAAAAATCAGAAGACTAAAAGCAAGAAATTCTGAGCAAGAGGCATGAGATGAAGCTATTGGAATGAGCATAAAATGTGAAAATCTTTGTATGGTTTGTCAGCATCCACCGAAAGCAACCTCCAAAAAAAAAAAGGAGGTCTTAATCAACCAAGTAGACAGAGTAATGGGCTATTGACATCAACCAGCCTCTGTCATTACCTATCCCATTTTTGATACAATGAATACACAAAAGACCAATACACCAATGTCAGGGATAGAAATAGACCCATCCATTAAACAGACCCATTAGCATGAGCTCCCGTTCATGAGCTCCTCATGCTCCCATCAGCATGAGGTTAATTAGCTATTGTCACTGCTCTTTGACCAATCTGCTATCCAAAGAGACTAACACCGAGTCTCTGATTGTAGCACTATTTCTTGAGATGACTAACAAGACAGAAAATTGGTTAATTTGAGCTTTTCTTAGGGGATAGTGATTTTTGGTTCCCAGACATGAGATTCTACATATAATTTCCCAGGAGTAAGAAACCCATTTTACTGCAAAGGAGATGACGCAGGGGGAACATGATTGTGGAATCCAGTTTTCTTATCATATTTAATACCACCCAGAATATGTTAGCTGGACAGGGCAATAACACCACATGTAATTTATTTGAGATGATGCTGTGAGACTGAAAGGTGACATCGTCCTCTGGGACATTCTGTGTGTGGTGAATTTGTGTCCTTTGTATGGTACTGTGTCTTCACTATGTAGAAGGCATGGCATGGATCCCAGAAATAAGAGTGGATGAAGAAGTATCACAGCTCACCATCTCTCCTGCTTGGAGATTTTGTTCTTGCAGTCCCCAGAATTTTAGGTTCTGTGGTTTAGAGATTCTGGTTCCCAAAGGAGGAATGCTTCTGTCAAGGAGACTGAGAGTAGCATTGAATTATAAGCTATGGTTGTCACCAAGACACTTTGGGCTCCTTGTCTCAAAAGACTACAGGCAAAAAAAAAAAAAAAAAAAAAAAAAAAAGTACTCCATAGTGGCAGAGTTAAAAGACCCTGCTCATATAGAGGAAGGGAAGCTGATGTTATATAATAGGGGTCAAAAACGTAGTTTTCATGTTCTGATTCCACGTTAGGATGTCTCCTGCTTCTCCAATATCTAGTTTTAATGGTAGTTGGACAAGTACAGCAGCTGCTTCCTTAGAAAGGATTAGTAAATCAGGAGCTTAGAAACCTCATTAATGAGAGATGTTTAACACCTAATGACTGTTGTGGATGATTACATAAGTTTATTATGCCAATTTATATTTATTACATTGATGGACTAAAGCAGAAGGTGGGAAACTCTTTCTATGAAAGAGCAGATAGTAAATATTGTCAACTTTGTGGGTCATATTTCTCAACTCTGTCATGGAGTGCAAAAGCAACAGTGCAGAAAGTGCAGATAAATGGGCGTAGAAGGACTTGTCCCAAGGGCTGCAACATTTGGGCTCTATATATAGATTTATTGTGATACTTTAGAGTTAACCACACAGACAATACTATGGAATTCTCAAGAATAAATCCAATGAATCCCTTTTTTAAATTTACATTGTCTTCCAAACTGTTGTTGCCAAAAGGAGTTCTTTATATCTAAATTAAAATTGGTAACTGCGTTCATTTAACGAGCGTTTATTAAATACTAAGTATTCGTTATATTCTGTGATAGTGCAAATTCCATAAGTGCTTCTCAAGGATGATTCTAGATAACCCTCATGGAACTTACACTACAGTGAGGAAGACAACCATACATTTGTTAATTGCATGAATTAAATGTTCAGTTACAAATTGTGATACAATCTCTGAAGAAAAGTGTTAGTTTTCTATGGGACCATCTAGCAAGTGAAAACCTGATTTAGACGTTGTATTTGGAAAGACTCTCTTTAATAAAATTCATCTAGAATACAATGATGAGGCAATGAGGCCAAAGGGAGGGGCATACTACATGTAGAAAGAGGAGGATAGGTAAAGCCTCTATAAATAAAGGGAGAATGATAGTTTTGAGGCAATAATGGGTGGCTTGTCTGGATCAAGTAAAAAGAACTGGAGATGTAATGGGGAGCATTGCATTTCATAAGATGAAACTCAAAATTTAAGTAAATAGGACAAACTCTAAGGTATTAAGGAAGTAAAATTAAGAAAACAGGTTGTCTTAAATCAAAATTCTAAAGGAATTGTGATTAGAATAAGGGTTCTGAAGAGAAGCCTGGGCTGGGTATATAAATTTGAAAGTCTTTGTTGCAGAGTGAGCACTTGAAGCCATAGGGTGAATGAATGAGAAATGAACAGGACCTTCATTCCAGCCCTGTGGAAATCTAATATTTAATGTCTTTAATTAAATATTAAATATTAGCAGAGGATAAAAATTAGCTTGAAAAAGAGACTCGGAAGCTGAAACCAGAGATGTAGGTGGATAACTTGGAGGTTGGGGTCAGGAAGCGAAGGGAAGAAAGAGTTTTATAAAGAAGGAAGTAATTAAGAAAGTCACATTCTTAATGTTTTTGAGAGAGTTCAAGTAAGATGGGAATAAAAAGTGTCCATTGTGTGTAGTGATTTTAGTAGTGACTACATCAATTATTTTAGTAGCAAAATGGAAGAGATGAGGAGTTGAATTGTACAAATTGATGTAAATGTGACATGAAATAGAGAGAATGAGAATAGTCCACTCTTAAGATATTCAGCTGTAAAAGACAGGAAAGAAATGAACCTGCATGTGGAAGTGCTATGTCAAATAGAAATAGCACCATTTATTTGTTTTGTTACTTTGCCAATTTTGTTTTGTTTTTTAAATGAACTGGTTTTACGATTGCAAAACTTGACTAGGCATGGTGGCTCATGCCTGTAATCCTCGCACTTTGGGAGGCCGAGGCAGGTGGATCACCTGAGGTCAGGAGTTTGAGACCAGCCTGGCCAACATGGTGAAAAACAGTCTTTACTAATAATACAAACATTAGCGGGGCATGGTGGTGGGCACCTGTAATCCCAGCGACGTGGGAGGCTGAGGCAGGAGAATCCCTTGAACCTGGGAGGCAGAGGTTGCAGTGGGCCAAGATGGAGCCACTGCACTCCAGCCTAGGATACAAAAGTGAAACTCCATCTCAAAAAGAAAAAAAAAAAAAAAAATTGCAAAACTCCTCATGGGAACTTCCATTTTCAGCTTGGGAAGTAGAAAGTTGAAAAGACCGTTACTCCCACCTTCATAAAACAACAATGGGAACAATTTAGACAGTCGGTAGAACCACAAGTTTGTTTTTAATTTTTCAAACATTGATTAATTTTTAATTGACAAATTAAATTGTATATATTGATGGAGTACAATTTAATGTTTTGACATATGTATTCATTGTGGAATGATTAAATTGAGTTAATCACAACTTTTCTTGAATGCATGAGAGAACTGAGGTTGCAAAATCCAAGCAAAGGCAGCGCCTTCAGGATGATGAATTTGAGCATTGGCTTACATGGGGCAGATACTGCCAGACACTCATAAGAATTTAAAAAGCTTAATGAATCACAGAGTTGAGTATGATCTAGTAAAAGAATACAGAATCCCATGTGGCCCCAGTATTATATCCTACTTATAGGATTTTCTTCATGGACCTCATTCATCCAGTGCTCACAAATAAGTTTACGGGCAGGGTAAGAGTCCTGCAAAAGAATCACTGCCCTTGAAGAAAAGAACTGTAGGGAATTCCAGTAAATGTGTAAAAGACATTAAGCCCTGCTTCAATCCTTCTCCCCCCATTTCCGACAAAATAGAGACTTAAAACAATTTGTGAAGAAAAACAGAACATGGTGCTTTGAAAGCACAAGTGAAACTTAACTGCATTTCGGAAAATAGAACAGAAAAACAAAACAATCTTACCACTGGCGAGCAACAGTTGAAGAGGCTGGGACCAGAGCTACATCCAGGTATAAGATAGAATAACCTACTCATGTAACCCAGGGCTCAGTGCCTAAGATTAAGCAAAACAACAGTGAACATGTTTTTCCTTCTCCCCTAACCTAACCAAGAGGTTGACAAACATCAAACAATAAATAGCACCAAGATATATGTAATTGGAAATCAAGAAAGAGAAAGGAATGAGGAAGACGTATTTGAAGAAATAACCACTTTTCTAAAATTATATACCAAAAAAATCCTGAGAATACATATATAAATACTGAAGCAAAAAAGTGACTTTAGCAAGATGGCCAGTTACAAGATTAATATTCAAAGCCAATTATACTTCTATACGCTAACAATAAATAGTCACTGAATAAAAATGAAAACAGGACAATTATCAATACCACTAATGAAATACACTTCTTACAAAATATATATAAGATTTGTATATGTGCTAACCAAAAAATACCGATGAGATAAATCAAAGAAGGCGTAATAAATGGAGAGGGATCCTTTTACATATTGAAAGACTCACTATTGTTAAAATATCAAGTTTTCCAAAATGGAGATGATCTGCAGATCCAACACAACTGCAACTGAAGCCACAAAGAATTTCTCATATAATGGTGATAGAAGGATTCTGCAATGTATATGGAAAAATAAAAAAGGAAAAACAATTTATAACCGATGTTGAATACAAGGAAGACACACTTGATATTTACAAGTGAACATTTTTTGAGAATACAGGAAGAGCAATTGCATCATGCTCCATAATTTAATAAACAACATTCACATATTTTACCTTTTTAAGGACAGTTTGTAAAGTATGTTTTACATATGATGTCTGAGTCCATTTGCGCTGCTATAACAAAATATCTTAAACTGAGTAATTTACAAACAACAGAAATTCATTGCTCATTATTCTAGACCTAGAAAGTTCAATAGCAAGGAGTCAGCAGATTTGATGTCTTGTGAGGACTCAAAGATGGAAACTTCTACGTGTCGTCACATAATGGAAGGGGCAAACAGTCTCCCTCAAGGCTCCTTTATAATGGCACTAGTCTCATTCACGAGGGTGGAACCTCACGTATTAGGTTCCAACATACAAATTTTAGAGGAACACCAACATTCAGATCATAGCAGATGAATGCAGTGAAGCTGAGAGAACTATATTGGTAGGAGGCAAACGAGTGAGTAGTAGTACTGATAGCTAATAAGAAATTCTGATATCAAAATGTTTCACTATACCCCTTCAGAGCTCTCCACTCTATCAAAGTGACCCTCTGAGTTTGCAGTATTATTTATAAAACTGTATTTGTAACTGTGCAATGAGACTAGGGGTATGGATTAAAAATACATCAGATGTTTATAAAATTTTATAAAACAATTTTTTCAAACAGTTGATTTGGTTATATCATTTAAAAATATATTGTTACTATTTTCTCTGATTGTATTAATTTCTTGTCTTTTCCAGTTGATGCTTGTTTACATGAAAAAACATTTTAAACAATGTGTTGACTAAAAGTGTTTAAAATCTCAGAGCTGGAGGCAGACTATCAGAACTGATTTCCAGGAAGAGATAAGAATGTATCATTATAGTCTGTAGTGACAATTTAGGAGGGGAGAGTTCACTGAGATGAGAGAAGAGTGCCCCCAGAAATTCCAGGGATTGAAATGAAGTATTTTGTTTTTAGGTTTTTCAATCTATAATGTGGAAATTCAGACTCTAGCTCAAGGAAAAAAATAGTACTGTAGTTTATATACACAAAAAAAAATTAGGAACACTACATTTCAAAATAAACTGATGCTTTAAAAATTACTTGGGGTGAAAAAAGACTATGAGGAAACAACACATCTTACAAATTTCAAAAGTGGACAACCACACCAGTACTATGACATGATGGATGACAGAGACGAAGTCCTCTGTAACTTCTGTTGCTCTTCCTCTTCTATTTGTAGGAAAGGTATTTTCATATTATAAAAGGAAGCATGAACACTGTTTGCTGGAAATCAATGCCTGCAAGCCTTGATGAGATTATGTGAGAAAGGAGTTTGTTCTGAGAACCAAGATTTAACTATTTCCTTAGTGAGAGGAACTGAAAATGTGAATACTAACCATTATAAGTGCTCTTCAAAGATCTTTGTAAATTAGAGAACACTTGCAAATGGAAAAATATACACGAGATTTCTGCCTGAGATTATTTCTTCTTTAGAAATAGACTAGAGAGGGCAAATATCATTTCTCTAAGCGCTCTCTTGAGAAAATAAGCAAAATCTTATGCTCATCCACAATTATTACCTGAAAAATGTGCTGCGTTCAAGGTTACAAGAGTCAACTTTACCAAAAAAGAGAGGAAGATGCGCTTCTGTTCCAGCACCTTCAGGAGGTGGGTCACTGAAACATGAATGTCTACTTCTGATAACACAATTCGAAAGCCTGAGCCCTTGCTACACATTAGGGTGTTTGAGTGTACATGTCTGTTATTCAGATGATGATTTAAGGCAACATGACCCTGACTTTCTTTGAAAGAGTAAAAAAGGCAAAGTCTGAGGGACGTCATTATGTGTCACCTAATATCAAGTACACACAATGTGGCTAACCATCTTGCTTCAGAATCTCAGGAAAAAAATGATTGGAGGGTGGCTTTTGGTTCCGCTGCTTGCTTTTTCTTTTACCCCAATAAAGAACTTTGCTTAAGAGGTTAAGACTTCAAATCTGATATGTTTATAAGTCTTATTACGAGTAGAGAGTTCAGAAAAATGAGACTTCTCATTGCTACTGGAATTGGGTTCACAGCTGATTTCCTTGGCTTGTCTATCAGTCCACAATCTCCATCAAAAGGGCTTGCATCGCCTACTAACTAAGCTTTTATATTATCTGGATTCGAGTCTGAATTAACTCTCTTATTCCTCTGAATCGGAGTATTCTAGAATGACAACTAATTCTAATATTAAAAATGAACAAGAAGGCGTATTGCAGTAATATTAGATAAACTCGTTTTTTACATGTTGGAATAAATGTACTGCAGGAAATATTTACTTCAATGAACAGTAGGCAAGCACCTACCTTGTGCAAGACTCTCTTATAAATATGGGGATGCAGCATTGAACAAAACACAAAAAGCCTTATAGAGCTTGAATTATAAGCATTCATGAAGAAATGTTTTATGGGAATAAAATGAGAAGGTGTTAGTTGCTGGGAACCCAACTTTTATTTTATTAGGCCAAAGACCTAATGGGATGTCATAGGTTAGGTACAAGCGAGTGATTTGACAAGGTTTCTTATACTCATGTATAATTCAGATAAAGAATAAAATGCTGTGCCGTTGCAAGAATACTCAACACCTGGAGAATAATTTCTGGATGGCAACAGTAGAGAGATCTGTTGTGCCATTTGGAAGACCTTGTTTCAGTCAACATTGTACACTACTTACGATTTATTGTACTATATGATGGAAAAGATCATGAAAGTACAGTGGAGTAAAAACATAAAGGTAGATTAAAATGAATATACAGAAATTACATAGAGAAAAAAAATCTAAAATATGCTCCACGAATGTGAGAACTTTTTTAGAACGGCTTCAACATCCCCATGTCCCTGTCCTGATGGCTCCCTTTCAGGTGTCCTATATTCTTACAACTCTCATTTTCTTACTGTTTACTGAATGTGAGCAAAGCACAAAGAAACTGAGAAGCTATGTTTGGATTCTGGAACATCTAGGTTGCAATTCTGACCCTTGTCATATATCTGAAGCATAGTGGATCCCATAAATGATAGGGTATTATCATTTTACAGCTATTATTATTAACCGTCGTGCTTTTTTCTTCCCTTCACCTTTAGGATCTGAAATGATTTACTTTTACATCTCTTGTACCTTTCAGTGCCAGAAAAATTCTACGCTTTCCATAAAAGTTTGCTGACTGAATAAATGTATGAAAGTGAGTTGCTCCTAATTATGGATGGTATAAAGCTTAGACAAGAGTAGAGTTTGGATAAAAAAATATAATAAAATGCTACTTGTTACGAAGGTTCTCATGGGGTAAAATATTACAAGAATAAGTTGAAGAATAACTATGAGCATTCAAAAATTAATAGAGCCAATATAGGAGAGAGGGCTTGAGAACAACTTGCACAAATGAAATACATTGCTACTAGGGTTATGCTGAGTCCTTTTAGTCACATGTAGTTGTGTTAAGAGATATAATGGGGAAATGGGTTAAGTTCTTAAAAACATAAAATATGAAACTTTATTCTTGGGCTAAATTCAGGGCTTTGAGAAATATTGTTTGCCAATGACTACATCAAAGTCAGGCATGAATTATTAGACACAGATGTGAATCAAGAAAAGAACCAGCTCCTCTTGGATCTGCCTGGCCCCGTCAAGCCTTTGGCAGTGTGACATTTTTCTTTTGTTGGAATTGTATAAAGGAACCCTGGAAGGCAAATAATCCTAATATTTGTAGATAATTTCTACAAATGGATTTTCTGTCCCTGATTAACAAAATAGGCTATACATGGAGGCAGCATTTGGCAAGTTTTTGAGACTAAAGGTTATATCCAAATGTTTTTCTGTGTATTTCATTGCATCTCTTATGGATGTATTTGCAAAAATACATCCATAAGATGTATTGTGCTACAATAAGATGTCTTTGTGCTAGTAGGGTCCTCCTGCCATATATGAGGGAAGCGATACATTCATAAATGCAAATTATTTGACAGGTGTCTTACACTAGGAATGCTATTTATGAAAGAAAACAGATGTTTCAAAAGAAGACAAACACACAGACAACAAGCATACAAAAAGTGCTCGGCCGGGCATGGTGGCTCACGCCTGTAATCCCAGCACTTTGGGAGGCCGAGGCAGGCGGATCATGAGGTCAGGAGTTCAAGATCAGCCTGACCAACATGGTGAAACTCCGTCTCTATTAAAAATACAAAAATCGGCTGGGCATGGTGGCACGCGCCTGTAATCCCAGCTACGCAGGAGGCTGAGCCAGGAGAATCACTTGAACCCAGGAAGTGGAGGTTGCAGTGAGCCGAGATCATGCCACTGCACTCCAGCCTGCCTGACAGAGCAAGACTCCGTCTCGCAAAATGTTATAGCAACTCTGGAAGGCGGTAGGTGGTTTCTTACAAAACTAAATATAATCTTACCATATGATCCAGCAATCACTCACACACCTTGATATTCACCCAAATGAGTTAAAAACTTACATTCACACCAAAACTGCACACAAATGTTTGTAGCAGCTTTATTCACAATTACCAAAACGTGCAAGTAACCAAGATGTTCTTCAAAAGATGAAGAGATAAACTGTGGTACATTCTTACAATGGAATATTTTTCAGCTATAACAATAAATGAGCTATCAAGAAACAAATAGACATGAGGAACTTTCAATGCATATTGATATGTGAACAAAGCCTATCGGAAAAGACTACATGCTGTATGATTTCAACCATATGCTATTCTGGAATAGGCAAAACTATAGAGACAATAAAAAAGATCACTGGTTGTCAGGAAGTTGGTAGGACAAAGGGAAAGATGAATAGATGGAACACAGTACAGTAAAACTATTCTCTATTATGCTATGGTAGACATATGTAATTACACATTTGTTAAAACCCATAGAATGTATAACACAAAGAGTGAACCCTAATATGAACTACAGACATGAGTTAATGATAAGGACTGAATATTGTCTTATAACTTACAACAAATATGTCATACTAATGCAAAATAATAATAGAGGAAACTGTGTGCTGGGGGTGTACAGGAACATTGTGTACTCTGTAGTCAGTTTTTCTGTAAATGTAAAACTGCTTTAAAGGAAATATAATATTAATTTACAAAAGTGAATAACACAGACGAGCTCCTACCATTATATTGACTGTATTACGGTGAAGGGAGGTATATAATGAAAAAAAAAAAGATGAATACAGGTAGTGATAAGTGCTGTGAAAATTAAAGAAAGTATCTGTCTTGATAGATAATGGTTTGATTTTGGCTGGATGCTCCTCAATATCATGGTTAAAGAAGGCTTCTCTGGTGTTCTAAAGTTGAACCAAGATTGACTGTTTCTCAGAAAAGGAGCTTGCATCCACACCTTTTCCTCAAAACTAAATATCCAATGTGAGTCTGCGCAACTCTGACTTGAAGAGAACATTTTCTAACTGGTTGCACAGTTCTTTTGTTAAACTACTCACTTCCAGTTCCTGAAAGGTGAAGAACAAGCTTTTAAAAATATTAATTGAATGATATCACTTCCCTGCTTTAAAATTTTTAACAGTTTTATTTAGATGTATTTGAAATACAAAAAAAAAAAAACCCAAAAAACAAAAACCCTGCATATACTTAATGTATGAAAGTTGATGGGTTTGAACATATATATTCACCTGTGAAGCCATCACTCATAATCAAGACAATAAGCATATCCATCACTTCTAAATGTTTCCTTGTGTCCCCTACCCATTTTTTAAACCTTTAATGACTTCTCGTTTCATTTAGAATGCAATATAGTATTCTAACAGGTCTTCAAGGTTCTTTGCAATCTGGCCCTTTCTTCCTTCCCCACTTAATCTCAGGCTCAAATTCCTTCTGCTCTATTAAAATGCCATCCTCACTTTCACACCTGGACCCTTTTTCCTTCAAACACATTAAACTCTTCAAGACTTCAGGGCTTTGCCCTTGCCATTCTATCTGTCAAAAGCATCTCTCCAGTGTTCTTTTAAATCACTGAGTTTATTTGGCATTAGGACAGATTTTTGTAAAATAGCAGTGATAAAGTTTGTTCTCTTCCATCTGTAGTCAGATGTCCCCATGGCTCTCTCCTCTTAGTTCAGATCTTTAATCAAAAGTCCCTTTCACTGAGGTTTTCCTTGACCAATCTCTGACATGCTTCTTCCTTGCTTTTATCCCCTTTAGGACTTGCGATCATTTTACTTCCTATATTGGTAATTGCTTGTACTCCTAAGCAAAATAGAATTTTCTTACTATATTATAAGGATATAGTATAGTCTTACTATGTTATAAGTATATAATATAGTTTTACTATGTTATAAGGATATATATAGTTTTACTATATGATAAGTATAGTAAGTCTTACTATAAGTTCTTAATATTTTTAAGTAAGTATATTATTACTATATTACAGTCATTACTATATTATAGGGATATAATATAGTCCTTACTAAATTATGGGGATATAATATAGTCCTTACTATATTATAGGGATATAATATAGTTCTTACTATATCACAAATATATAATATAGTCTAAAAGTATAGTAAGTCTTACTATAAGTTTTTACTACAAGTAAATATATTATTACTATATTGTAGTTCTTTGTAAACTGTAAGCATAAAACACAAATCTTGTTCCTTTTGCTCACTGCTCTGTCTAGACACTGCCTAGGCAATGCTTGGCCCATAGTGACATTTGATAAATACCTGATGATTGAGAGAAGAACAACATAAGGTAATATTTGTAAAACACATTTTTTTTGTTAAAGCTATATGTGGTTTTAACGAATGCAAACATCACCTTGTTTTAATTCTCTCTGGGTATATTATATAGTCACAGCATAGTTACAAGTTTGCATTATCTTTTCCTAGATTTATAAATATTTTCTAAATAGAGAGGTTTTCTTTTCCCTGAAATCTGTGTGGGACTCAATCGGAAGTTTCCTGGGCATTGGTCACTCTGTTCACTATTGAATGTAAGTAAAATCTTAGCATTTAATGTAATAAATGATATAAGGAGGCTGAACATATATCTTAATTCCAAAACTAGACTTCTAGAAATAGGTTGTGTTCCTTAAAACTAAATAAAATTTCTATTTAGTTCTGGATACGATGATAGTTAAAAATAATACACTGACTTAGAATGAAGTCATTCAAGAAAGTTTTGTGAATATAGAACATTTTCTGCATTGATGATTATGAGGAAGCTATGGTAACTGTGATTAAAACAAAACATTTGTTGCTGCAGTGATCAGCACCTTACTGGGTTATCCTTTGGAGTTCTTTGGCTCAACTTACATGAAACCTACTCTGGTAAATTTAAAGGAAAAGGTGAATACATTGGAAGGCTGGAAAGGAACTGGTAGAATTTTTAAAAATCCTGAAAGCCAGACCTCAGGAAGGATGGGTCCTGAGGAAGCAGCGGGGATTTTCGCAGTAGGAACTGGGCTCCAAGCAACGTCTAACTGTGTCACTTTGATGGAGAAGCAGACTGGATCAAGGCTCACCTCTACACCCTGGGGGCAGTGCATCTGATCAGCCCTGCCGGATGATGTCCTGGGATGAAGAAGCAGCTAGTACAATGAAGGAAAACAGAGGAATATACTATCACTGGACATGGACAGTGTGGCAAGCCAGCCAAAACAAGAGTCCACTCTACCCTTTAATTAAATAGGTTGAGGTAGGTACCTAATGGCAAAGAATCACTGAAAAGAGGGATAAAATATCAATTCATGTAATTGTTATTATACCTAAAAAGCAGATTTTTAAAAAAGTTGTTTTTGTTTCCATTTGGCTTGCTTTATATTTAGATGTCTGATAATTCTCAGAGATCAGATAGAAATGTCTGCGTATCATCACAGTCTGAGATCACATCTTGCAGCCAACTCAGACACAATTTGCGAATACAACCTTGCAACATTCCTGAGCTTTTCTTTGTTAGGCTAATATTACAAAAATTTCCAAGAGAAAAAAAGGTCTCTACTTGTTTTTTCCTGAGATGTAGGTGTATAAAAGAAGTAAAATACAAAGGCCTGTTTTTGTGAATATATAGGTGAGAAAACCATTAACATTCAAATGAAAATAAGTTTTCGTGATGGTCATGTCAGATTTGGAAAACTTTGGCAATTTGAGTGACATTTCCGATGTTAATTTTCACATTTTGAATAAAAGCAGTAATTACCCTACCTGCATGTGTCATGTACAAGGTATTGCCCTCATGTTTCTGTATTTTTTTGTTGCATGTATGGCCACAGGAAGAGAGAGTTTTTCTCATAGCAATAAAAAATCAAGTGAAACCGTTTCTGTATTTATGGTGTTTCCTCCCACTGTCTACAGTTTATTTATGTGAATGTCTATGAAATGGTTTCCGTGGTAACTAAAAGGAGCCTGGGTCTGAGGGACTGTATCACAGGATCACAGTTTTAGGCATCCATTGCTTACAAAACCTATTCAATAACAAAATGTAAAAAATCAATATCAATTATTTATTGAATTGATGTCTTTCTAGGGTTTTTCCATTTGGACATTTTAGGATCTTGCTCTATGCTAGATTTCCATGTAAACAGTTACAATTCAGGAGAAATTTACATGTATTATACATACTGGTTTAGAAAGTTACACTAGTGAGGCCCTACCCCTTTCCAAATCCATTTGCTATTAATTGCAAATGCTTTTGCTCTCATCTGAGTAACAACTAGCACTCAAATGTTTAATGACTCAAAATCACAGAAAAAACAAGACTTGATGTGCCTCCATATGTCACACCACCACAGCAGGGGTTGAAATAAATGCCAGATGTAATGAAAAAATGACTAGTTTTCACAGAATCATGCATGTTGTAAACAGCAGCTGGTTATCATTGTTTATTATGAAACAGTAGCAAAATGTCTTCTTTCTGATTTCTAGCTTCTCTACGTTGCCCTCTTTCGTATTGAAATTTTAGACACCTCTTGCTGAGTTCATTTGTATTCAGCTGTCATTTCTTTCACTCAGGCATTCTCTTGACTATCCAAGACTTTTGTCACACTATGTCATCTGAAGTATTTGGTATTAATGAAATTTTACATGCAATGCTATCACTTCAGAAATAAAGCTCATGCCACACTTGTGAGATTAGAAAAACGTAGACTCGTACTGACGCTAACTCAAGATGAACAGAGGTTAGTGGGTGGAAACTGGTAATTTCATAATTGTATTTAACCTCTGTGGTGCCTTAGCAATCATTTTAATAATGACATTATTTTTCCTATTCAATCACATAACACTTCTGTGCTATTCAGGAAACTACTTTGTTATGTAGTGGGCAGTAAACTCTGTCAAGTTTCATATCCTCCTGTTTTTTCTGAACAGATTTCCTAAAATATTAGAATGAATTTGACTATTTCTCTGGCCAGAAACACAGGAATGAGAGCTTGTCTGGTGTTTCTATTATATCATCAATTTCTCTGTCCACTCTCATCCCTTTCCACGCCACAGAATCATTATTGGCACGCCTGTCAAAATTACTAAATCACTCTTTCCTATTCTCTTCCTTTACCACAAAATGCAATGTTGAAATTATAAACACTGCTTCCCTTCTGTAGCATGCATTGCTCACATTATCTGTACTACTTTTAGAGATTAATCATCAGAAATTAAAAGATGGAATAAAGCCTCTTTCAAATAAACATTCTTCCTCACTCTGGGTCTCTCACTTTATTTCTAATCTGATAGGTCGAAATTATGCTTTATACTGACAAGAATGTTCTCTCACCTTGCAGATACTTCCCCAGACTTGAAATCTTGTTCAAGAAGGTAGCGTTTGATTTATTTTCCAAATAATGTCTTTTAGATTAGCGTATATAAAAGAAGATTCCTTTTCCTTGATTCTGAGGATCCAAATGTTGAGGCAGATTTTATCTCTACTTTGAGTTAGCCGAGGCTTATTGGTTACAATTTTTTCCCCACTCTTTTCACTGACATTCCAAATAACTATTTAAAATATGTGTATATTTTGAGATATATTCTGAGATGTCTGAAAATTGTCTGCCTTTAGTTAGATGAGGCTCCAGATGATCATCATGTGAATTCACCTAGAATTGTGCTATATCTTAATTCTGCCAGTGCTCACGTTGGTAATGGGGTTTTCAATTATTACGTAACCAAAAGATGTTCAGGTCAAGGTTTTCTTAGAGTTTCTATCAGGGAGCATAGTTGAGCATTGAAGTTTAAGGTACAGAGTTGATGAATATGCCAAAAA